>NC_060140.1:958787376-959091846 GCF_021461385.2 Schistocerca piceifrons | reverse complement strand
ATAGACTGTAGTCAAGTTCTGCTAGTAACATTTTAGTCAAAAATTGAATGTATTATACTATCTAAGATATTGGACACTAGTGAACACAAGTGGGGCATTGGTTGAGGGCATGAGGCAGCCTGTTTAAGAAATACAACTAGCCTGCTAAATAAATCTGAACTGGCTGTCTAAGATTATTCCTGTTAATAATATCAGTAAGTTGTAACATGATCGTTAGTATACACAGGACACTGTTTATAAACTTGGAGTGTAACTGGCTGTGTTTTGTAGCACTGTGTGTTCCACTCCAGGAACGGTATGTCGCCCGGCTGATGTGTGTGCCTACTTTTACCTTAAAAATATTTTGTGGTCGCCATTCTTCAAATAATTCACTGTAGTGGACCTGCTGTGCACTGCCAACAGACCGTGACATGTCCTCTTGGCAGTGGACTCTTATCACCTTTTGCAGGGGTGGATGTTGAAGGAGAACACGGATCTACTCAAACTGCTAAAATTACATGATCATGTTTATGATAACTCTTCTGTATTATAAGAGCAATGTTTCCACTGTAGAACTTCATTTAAACTGTGGATGCAACAGATCTCTCTTACTCTGTAGCTCAGAAAAGATCACAACATGCATTGATTTACTGGTTTCACATTAAAGACTAACAGTTCTCTTGTATAATCTCCACTTGTTGTTTGTTGACATTATTGCCTGTGCCCTTTGGTCTATGACTTCCAAGGTACCACAAAGCCACATGCCAAAGCATAAGTGGGCCTCCCTAGCAGGTGGAGATGCTCACTTACTGTCGTGCCTTCTCAATATTTTGAGCTGGCATCTTTTTCACCCATCTACACATATGGCAGACAGAGCATGCACAGTGGGATCTTTCACACTTAACAACTACCTAAACAATGTTTCTGGTTTCCATGAACATCTTTCGTTGGCTCGAGTGGTTAGAAGTAGAATATGTTATTCTGCAGTTTCGACATGTTACCGGTACACCACAAACTTTGTTCAGTGAAAATTACCATTGAAGTATTTCAGGGGGAAATAGGAAGCTAAGATACTATTATTAACATTAGCAGATACTTTCTGTCAGAGAAAAGAGATGAGAGAGGGAGAAAAGAGACTGGGGCAGGGGGGCATGAAGTGTTATATTATACAAAACAACTTGGCTTGTTATGTAGATTTAAGTGCAGGAGCAGGAAAACTAATTTCAAACGTTTGATTAACCGCCTCATCTCACAGCTTAAAATTTTGAGGAGACAATGATTTGCAATTTTAAATTGTGGTATAACTTCCATACAGCATCATATCACTATTCTTTATTGGAAACCAGTTTGTTGTACAACTAACCATCTTGTAGAATGTGCATATACAACAATAAAGAAAATAATTAAGTAAAAGTCGAATAATTCTATTACAGAACATTTTTCCTAATTATTGTCTTTTTTAATTGTATGTGGAGATAGCTGTGGATGGCCTGTTGTATGAGTGTCATAATCATAATTCTTTATTGAAACTGATATTTCCATACAGTTGTAAGAACATGACAATGTTTTGCTTGTTGTATAGGAGGAAAGTTACTCTCACACAAAAATAAAAAATTGAAAAAACACAAAGGAGTGAAGGAAAAAAAAGAAAAAAATGAATATTGTAAGCAGTATTGCATTTTTTTGCTGACCACAAAAGAGTACCATATTACAGAATTAAACTACTGTCAGGAATCCAATTTAACAATTGATATCAAAAGTGTTCTGTGGAATTTGCACTTTGTTTATAAGAAGAATATGCCCACAGTTATTCTAGTTTGCCGAAAATTAGAAAAAACAAAAATGAAACAGTTCAGTAATTCTGCTGTAGATTTGTAGATAGATGATAAAAGGTGAATGTGTCAACAGCAGAACATAATGCTCTATATTAATACTTTTGTATAGTGTTAAAATATTTTATGTCTCATCATTTGCATGGATGTTGGTATTTCTGTAACTGCTATATAAACAAACACACTTTATGTAAAGTGGAATACGAACTATAACTGTGTCACTTATTCTGTATCCCAAATGAAGTTTTCATTATGAGGCAGAGTGTATGATGCGACGTAACTGCCCGATACAGAAAAACTGTGTGTCGTTGTGTGAGTCAAATGCAGTGGTTGGATTTCGAGGCCAGGTGCCGTGGTGCCACACAGTTTTAATAGGTTGGGAAGTTTCATAGCTAATATGTTTATCTTAGGTAGTATTAACAACAACTGAAATTCTTGGATAGAGCAATATATAAAATATGGGAAAAGCAATCTCTCACCGACAGTGATAAATACACCAGCACAGTAACACACAACAGAACAGCATCCACACAAGCTTTCAAGCACTAGCTCTTTATCCAACAGTTGTACTCACATTGACACACGCAACCAGACAGACACCCAAACACACACTCCAATGACCACAGCAAGACTAATTATAAGCTTGATTATTGAAAGCAGTTGCCTGAACTGATAGAGGTGGGGAGGAGTAGGGAAGGACACAAGAAGGGGATGGCAAGAAAGAGGCAGGTCTTTGGACAGTTGACTTCACAGCTACACAACAAGACAAAAAATGTACAGCGGATACAACAAATATAAATGTAGGAAGAGGGGAGAAACTGTAGGGGAAAATGGGGGGGGGGGGGGGAGAACACCCACATTGACAGGGGGGCAGTGTAGGTGGGAGAATGCAGTGTATGATCTGTATGGAGCAGGAGTGTTATGGACAGAAGAGAGAAGGGAAAAAGCAAAGTGAGACAGTGGGAACAGGTTAGTGGAGGTTTAGGCCAGGGGACATTTGAGAGAGCAGGATTTGTTGGAGAGAAAAATCACTAGTGTGTAGTTCAGAGAAACTTGTGCTGGAAGCAAGTATCCAGATGGCATGTGTAGTGAAGCAACTGTTGAAGACATTTGTGTTGTTGTGTGCAGAATGTGCAGCAACTTGGTGTTCAATTTTGCAGTTTGCCACAATTTGATTGTGACCATTCATGCAAATAGACGGTTGGTTACTTGTCGTGCACATGGAGAATGCTGCACTATATTTGCATCATGGCTGCTTTCACACATGGCCCTGTCTTTTATTGGGTAGGAAATGCCTGTGACTGGACTGCAGTTGGAGGTGGTGGGTGGGTATATGAGGCAGGTCTTGCACCTGGGTCAACCACTAGGGAATGACCCATTGGTTGTAGGATTGGGAGTAGGGTTGGAAAATGGATGGACAAGAATATTCTGTTGGTTGGATGGACTATGGAAAGCAGAACCCAAGGGAAATATGCATATGATTTTGGGTAGAATATCCCTCATTTCAGAGCATAGTGTGAAGTAGTCAGAGCCCCGGTGGAGGATATAGTTAGCTTTACAAGACCAAGGTGATACTGTGCGATCAGAAGAGTGCTGGTCGTTGGCTATTTGACAGATTTGCTGGTGTCAGAGGAGCAGATCACACAGGAGACTTATTTATGGATGAACTGGATAGGATACTGTCTTGTCAGTAAAGGCTCTGGCAGGGTTATTGGTACATTTTGACAAACCCTGGTTTGCAGATGCGGCACCCACAGATTGTGAGACTGTAAGGAAGAGTTCATCAGGAGTGGGTGCCAGCTGTCAAAGTGGAGATACTGTTGGTTGTTGATACACTTGATATGGACAGCCATATTTATGGAACCATCTGAGAGGTGTAGATTGACATCTAGAAAGGTGTCTTGATGAGTTGAAAGGACCTGTAGGGTTGGATTTTTTTGTGTATGGGGAGAAGTTAAAAGATAGGAGTGCATGGGATTGCTGGTTTGAGGAGGGAGGTGGATCCAGATGTCAGGTTTTGAGATGGACCTAAGGATGTGAGAAGCTGCTTGAGGTTATGTTGGACATCTCAGATGGGATCATGGTTGTAAGTTTTGTATGCAGAAGTGCTGAAAAGTTGGTGTAGAATCTCAGCCAAATAGTCACTATGATTCATGACCACTGTGGTCGAACCTTTATGTGCAGGAAGGATGATAAGGTCTGGACTGTTATTCATGTTATTAACAGTGGTGTGTTCCATAGGAATGATTTTGGGCTCACCAAGAAGCAGTTTGGGATAAGGAAAGTGAAGCCAGGTTAGAAGTGAGGAATTTCTGAAAGATTACTATGGGATGAATGGGTGGAAGGGGTGGAGGATCATGGTTCGAATGAATGTTTGGAGAAATACATGATAAACGCTGTGCTGTCTTACTGCCATTTATTCACTACCAGTTTTGATCATTGACCATCCTCACAGTGCTAGCACAAAAATGGAAATAAAATGAAAACTTTGAATCTCAAAACACATTACATTTTCGTGAGAGTTACTAGTCAGAAAAATTAGGTGTACTTACAAAAACTACCTATCATAACAATTTCACATGCGATGCAAGCTGTTTAATCAGGAAAGTAAACACCATTGGTAACTTGAAAACGTGAGAAAATTGATACTTAAATATGTAATACATGCTTAATCAAGCAGAAAACTATGTTGGAAACATTAAAACCTCTAAGAACAATAATTGCACAGCACCATTGCTCAGGCACAACAAGACCCAGTAGACTAACACACAGGAGTTGATCAAAGAAGCTACAAGTCAGAGTCACAGACCATAGGTCAAAGAACAAGTTAAAACATACGTGTACATGATAGTACAGTCACAGGGGGATACACATGTACTAAAATTACAATAAAAGATATACAATAACAGGAAATACAGTTGCTTATGATGTTTTAAATTCTGTACAATATTATGTGATATAATTGTCACATGGTAGTGTTATGTCACATGACAAAAACCAGCAATCCAATCATTTGGTGAAAACTACCATCTGTGATAATAAACATAGGCGTGTACCGTACTATGTAGTGTAACAGTCACATGTTGCTGTTGTAATGTCACATGATATTATGTGATATTATGATGTTGCATGTTAGAAACACCGAGCGAGGTGGCACAGTGATTAGGACTCTGGGCTTGCATTCGAGAGGACGACAGTTCAAACCCGCGATCCGCCATCCTGGTTTAGGTTTTCCGTGATTTCCTTAAATCGCTTCAGGAAAATGCCAGGATGGTTCCTTTGAAAGGGCACAGATGACTTCCTTCATCATTCTCCCTTAACCCGATGGGACCAATGATCTCGCTGTTTGGTCCCCTCCCCCAAATCAATCAACCAACCAACCAACTGTGCTAAAAACAAACTGACCACTAGGTAAGGACTACAACGTACAAAAATATATGTAGACATGTAATGTTGAACAATTATACCAGGCAACACAGCTACAATGAATCATTCAGATTAGTAGTTGCATAACAACTTGGATGTCAAATCCATATCATAAGTTCAAGGATACAAATAGTGTAACCAAATGAGGAACTGCATACTGCATAAAGTGATACTGTGTTATGTAATATAATAATCCCATGATACTATTAAAACATCCAGTTACATTGCAGTGTCACATAACAACAACAAACCAGCCATTTGGTGAGAACTACAACCTGAGAAAAATATACGTAGACGCATAACATTGGAACGTTACCAGAGGCAGTTCCCCTAAGAACAAAGAGCATAAAAACTAAAAAAAAAACAACCAAAACAATTCGAACATAAAGTCCATATCACAAGTTCAAGGATATATGTAGTCTAACCAATTAGATACTGAGACTAAAATCAGTTATAATTGTGTCATACAAAAACTGTAATTAATCAAACAATGGAAAATCCAGGGTGGAATGTAACAATATTAGAAAAGGAAAATTGCTACTCACCATATAGTGGAGATGCTGAGTCGCAATAGCCACAACAAACACAACAGTGTGTGTGTGTGTGTGTGTGTGTGTGTGTGTGTGTGTGTGTGTGTGTGTATGTGTGTGTGTGTGTTAATGGCCGAAAGCTATAATTGTGTGAATCTTTTTGTTGTGCCTATTTGCGACTCAGCATCTCTGCTATATAGTGAGTAGCAACTTTCCTTCTCTAAAATCTGTAATTATTCATTTAATTGCAACAATTGTGACCTTTCTATCATATTAATCACTAGCCAATTTTGTTGACTAATTTATCTATAATCTGAACCTGGCATATGCGCAAAATATCTTGTACTATCCCACAGAACCGGTATGAAAAATATGTACACATCTGTGACCATAACTAAATGACTGTAGCTGTGAAATTACTTGTACATCGTACAAGTGTAGGAGCTTAAAAAGATGGGAGGATAGAGGTATGAGGAAATCCTGGTACCCGTGACACAAACAACGGTGTTTACAGGGTCTATCTGAAAGGATGGCACAAACTTACATGGCTGAAAGCACACGATAATAGGAGCACAAATGTCAAGTAAAGATGGGCTCTAAAACGCATACCTTAAGAGCTATGAGATATTTTCAGTATTGCGAAACACATCTCTTCTACCACAAGCTCTTTGCTTTCCATATTTTGGGAAAACAAAAAAAAAAAAATGCCAGTAAACATGTGCTCTAAAAGGTATACCTTAAAAGTTATGAGCACTTGTTCGTTAGAATAGTTGTGTTCCAAAGCACCAAAGATGAGCAGGTGCTCATAGCTGTTACAGTATGCATTTTAGAGCACATGTCTACTGGACATTTTTTTCTTGTTTTGGTCCATACTACCACTTCCCAAAATATGGAAAGCAAAGAGCGTGCAGTAGAAGAGGTTTGTTTCACAATATTGAAAATCAAGAATACCTCATAGCTCTTTAGGTATGCATTTTAGAACCCATGTTTGCTTGACATTTGTGCTTCTATTATAGTGTGCTTTCAGCCGTGTAAGTTTGCCCCATCCATTTTGATGCACCCTGTATATATTATTAATCAATTGCAACAGTTTCACTTCTGCTTGGTTAAGCTTGTATTATTGCTTTACGTATCAGCTTTCTTAAGTTTTCAAGTCAGCAATGGCGTATACGTTCCTGGTTAAATAGCATGTATGCCATGTGAAATTGTTACAGTAAATATTTTTGAAAGTACACTTAATTTTTCCAACTAATAATTCTCATAAAATGTAATGTGTTTTGGGATTCACAGTTTTCACTTTGCTTTCATTTTTGTTCTAGCACTGTGAAGATGATCCATTTCATAACTGATAGTGAATAATTTTTTTTTTTAAGACAGAACAATGTGTATCATGCATTTCCCTGAGTATATCGATGCTGACTCTACAAGCATTCCCGGCAGATGTGTTGTAAATGGTCTTCACGGGTTTGCCGCTGGATCACGTTGTGCAAGTTCCACAATACTTCCTCGGAGCAACTGTCCAAAATCTTCAGGTGATTCAACCTTCCTCGTGGCCAGGTACAACTGACGGTATCCGCACACCGACACCCGTTTTTAGAAAATGCACACGAAGAATGCACAGTCGCAGAAATACCACATGCACAGTGATTTTTCATATTCAAACTCCCTCTGCCAAAAATTGCAGAGTGGCTCTCCCGCACGTGCGCTGTACACTGTTATTGTCAACAGTGTGGCCAAACATTACTCACCAATGGCCATACTAGGCCAATGTTATGACGGGCCTGTTATCAAAGAATCTTGATTTTCGCATTGTGATTTAATAGCAGCCAATGCAGGGTTCCAGGCTGTGCTCATTTGAAATCCCGTATCCTTGTTGATGAGATTATTGGCTGTACGGATATGTATTGCTTTCTTAATGATGCAGTCCCAGAAAGATGACACTGGGGATAAAACTTCCGTCTTTTCATAAATCATAAGATGTCCTGTATTCATGCAGTGTTCCGCAATTGCCAACTTTTCCGGTTGATGAAGGCATGTATCGCACTGATGTTTATTGCAGTGTTCTTGTACTGTGCGGCAATACGCTGCCTCACACTGACAAGGAATCTTGTATTCACCACATTTCCTCAGTCCGACGTCATCCTTAACTGAACATTGTATAAATTCAGCAGCTGCCATTACAATTAAATGAAGGGCGACTGCCGCACTTTTGAGAGAAAGGGTGTTCTATATGTGTCAGGAATTGTGCTGGGTGTCCAGACAATTACTATCAGTCCATCTGAAGATTTCAGCAAATCTTTCAGCGGCTGGGTAGACAGCGCCTCTTGGGCACTGGCTGACTGGTCTGAACAACAAGCTAAGGTTCATCAAATGACTAAATACAATCGACTCTAAGCCCAAACGCAAGGAGACGTACTGTGTTTAATCTCACACAGAAGACGTTGTATGACACTGCAGTTTTGGTGCTAGAGAAGCATCTGAATTTTGCACCTACACCAGGGACCATTCCCATCCGAGATGTGATTAGTGGAATAGAACAGGCTGTTTCAAAACTTCCTACGGATGCTGCCGAAGAGATTACGCGTGACACATGCTGCAACTTGACTCAAGCTTCATCTAAGAAGTCCAACTTTAACATCACCTCAGCTGAAAGTAATGCTCTACAAGAATTGAGAGAAGACTAAGACATTGTCATCTTACCTGCTGACAAGGAAAAGGATACTATACTTCTCTCACGCACAGAATATAACAGCAAGATATACAAACTGCTTGGCGATCCTGCATATTGTAAATTAAAAAGTGATACGACCTGTAGGATCCAGAGGAAAACTGTGCAATTCATCAGGAAGAGCTCGATTCCAGCAAAAGTCGCTAAGGCTTTGCATCAACAGGCTGCAGTTCCTCCTAGACTCTATGGCTGACCCAAGATCCGTAAGAATGGGGTGCCTCTCCATCCGTCCCATTGTAAGTAACATAGGAGCATCTACTTATTTTGTTGCCAAATACCTGACATCACTATTGGGACCTCTCGTAGGCAAGTGTGACCATCACATTTGAAACTCTGAAGATTTCATAGGTCGCCTGAAAACCCTTAGATTGCCATCATCGGATCTGTTAATAAGTTTCGATGTTATGTTTTTATATACAAAGGTGCCCTTACAGGACTCTTCGGAGCTCATTAGCAATGAATTTGAGGAGGACATAGTATCATCATTCAAACGCGTGCTTACTTCAACGTACTTCTTATTTCAAGACCAATATTTTGAACAAGTGGACAGTGTCGCCATGGGAAGCCCTGTGTCTCCTTTGGTGCCCAATTATTTTATCGAGGACTTTTGAAGAAAAAGCACTACAGTCAGCCACTCTCAAACCCTCTTGTTTTCTGCCGTATGTGGATGATACATTTGTGGTGTGGCCACATGGACTTGATACTCTACCTACTTTTCTTCAGCATCTGAATTCGCTCCATCCGAATATGAAATTCACGTTGGAAGTGGAAAAAGATGAACTTTACCTTTTCTTGATGTCTTGGTATGAAGGAAAGGAGATGGAGCCTTGGAACACAGCATCTAACGCATACAGATCTATATTTGCAGGCCACAAGCTGCCATCACCCTGCACAATGCGGTAGTGCATTACATACGTTAGTTCATAGAGCAGTTGTGGTATCTGATCCTGAGAGCCTGTCGAGTGAATTACAACATTGGAAGACACTGCTCCGACAAAACGGTTATTCTAAGAGACAGATACGTAATGCATTCAGGCCCAGGCGAGTTCAGTCTATGGAACAGAATGAAATACGAAGACACCAAACACTTTGGCCTTTTTGAGGTATTTTGGTGCCATGTCGCCAAGTATCGGAAGGGTCCTCGGAAGATATGGAATTAAGTGTGTTTTTCAACCATCTGCAAAACTGAGAAACCTGTTGTGTTCAGTTAAGGATGACCCTGGACTAAGGAAATGTGGTGTGTACAAGATTCCTTGTCAGTGTGGGACACCGTAGAAAGGCCAGACATGCCGCACAGTACAAGAACGCTGCGATGAACATCAGCGTCCTACACGCCTTCGTCAACCGGAAAAGTCGGCAATTGCAGAACACTGCCTGAATACAGGATATTGTATGATTTATGAAAAGACGGAAGTTTTATCCCCGGCTTCATCTTTCTGGGACTGCATCATTAAGGAAGCAATACATATCCGTATAGCAGATAATCTCATCAACAAGGATACGGAATTTCAACTAAGCACAGTCTGGAACCCTGCATTGGCTGCTATTAAATTGCAACACGAAATTCAAGATTCTTTGATAACAGGCCCGTCATAACACTGGCCTAGTATGGCCATTGGTGCGTATTGTGTGGTCGCACTGTTGACAAACACAGCATACAGCCCACGCGTGGGGGAGCTGCTCTGCGATTTTCGGCAGAGGGAGTTTGAATATGGTAAATCACTGCGCATGCATGATTTCTGCGGCTGCGCATTCTTCGTCCGCGTGTTTTAAAAACGGGCGTCGGTGTGCGAATACCGTCAGTCATATCTAGCCGCGATGAAGGTTGAACCACCTGAAGATGTTGGACAGTTGCTCTGAGGATATATTGTGGAATTTGCACAACGTGATCCAGTGGCAAACCTGTGAAGACTATTTACTATATCGATGCTGTTGGCAGTTTCCTGAAAAAAAAAAAAAAAAAAAACTTTTTGGTTGAAGTAGGTTGGAACTGTTGTAAAGAAGGTACTGTATGTGGTTTCATTTGGTTGTCATCAGTGGGGTGTGTTGTGAAGAAGTGTTTTGATTGCAAAGAAGAAGTAAACGAAATAATGTCCTGTATAAGTCCTGCGTGATTGAAATTAGATTTGGGGCTGAAGGTGAGGCCATTAGAAAGTTCTTGAAATTGGATTTTGGGCCGAAGATGAGGCGTTTAAAAAGTTACTGAGACTTCTTTAGGGGTCAAAGCTTTATCAGAAAGGTTGACAACACTGTTATAGAATGGGTGTTCTGGAGCAGTGTGTTTCATAAAAGATGGGGAAAGTTTTTGGGAATGCCAAAGGAAAGATCCCACTCTATACATGGCCTCAAACAGCTTCTCAACGCCTTAGGTTCATCTCAAAACGTGACACCTGAATCCATCTCCCTCCTCACACCAGCAAAACCATGCACTACTACCTCTTACCTATTCCTCAAGCTCCACAAACCCAACCTCACACGTCTCCCTACTGATCGTCACCTTGTGGCTGGGTACAATGCTTCCACAGAGCAGACCTCTGCCTTTGTTGACCAAGACCCCCAAACTATTGTCAATAACTTCCCATCCTACATTCAAGACACTGCTCACTTAGTTGACCACCTCTCCACAGTTTCTGTCCCGTTACCACTTGACTCCAAATGGGACATCCTTGTACACCGACAACACCGTTCCCATGGCCTAGCGACCGTGGAACACTACTTTTCCCAATGCCCTCCTCATACCAAACCCACCACTTCTCTCCTAATCCTCCTAGCCAACCACATCCTGTCCCACAGTTATTCCACTTTCGTAGGCCAAATCTCTAAACACATCTGTAGTACTGCCATGGGTATTTGCATAGCACCATCCTGTGCCAACTTATTTATGGGCCATCTGGTGGAATCCTTCCTATGCAGTCATAATCTAAAACCTGTTGTCTGGTTCAGATTAATTGACGATTTTTCATGGTCTTTCCACATGGCAAGGACGACCCTTGCTCTTTCTACCATAACTTCAACACCTGCTCCAAAATCCACATCATCTCGTCCTTCTCAACTCTTCCTTACAGCCTCCTCATCCTTAGATGCCACATCTGCAGAAGAATGGAGGAGTTGTTGAATATGCCAATAGCCTTACCAGAAACTTTACTAACAGATGCAATCCTATCCAGCTCACCCATAAGCAATTATCTCGTGTCATCTGCTCCTCTGATACTGATAAACCTGTTAACCAGCCAATGCTCAGCACTCCTCTGATCACTCAGTATCACCCTGGTCTTGAGAAGCTCAACCATTCCATCCACCAGGGCTTCGACCACTTTATGTCGTGCCCTAAGGTGAGGGATATCCTACCTAAAATCACACACTCGTGCCCATGCAACCTTCAGAATATCCTTGTGCAGTCCTTTTCCGTCCCAATCCTATTCCCCATGGGTCCTCCACTTGTGTCCGTCTAGGTGCAAGACCTGTTCCATACACCCACCCACCATCTCCTACTGAAGTCCAGTCACATGCATTTCCTATCCAGTAGAAGGCAAGGCAGTATGTGACAGCAGCCATGTTATGTATCAGCTGTGCTTCAATTACTGCACAACATACTACATGGGCATGACGAGTAACCATCTGTATACGTGAGTTAATGGCCACCACCAAGCTGCGGCAAACTGCAAACTTGACCACCAGTTGCAGAACATGCTGCACTCCGCAACATAAATATCTTCGAAGCTGCTTCAGTACACAGGCCATTTGGATACTCGCTTTCAGCACAGTATACACAGGTCTGTGCAAAAAATTCCGGAACATTCGCAATTTCGCATCAGTGGTGTGTCGGCACAAAATGCAGTTGGCATCCCTGCACATGCCTGTGTATAATGTGTAACTGTTGAAAGTTTCAACGTGTATGTCTGTTTGTTATTGTTCAGTGCTGTATCGAGTAGAATGTCGTGTCACACAGTTCGCGAATTTCGAGATGGCAGATTTAGAGGAGCAATGTGGCTGCATAAAATTTTGTATGAAACTCAAGAAAAGCTTTACAGAGGCACACCAAATGATGAAGGAAGCCTACGGTGATGAGTGCTTAAGCCATACTTGGTGTTACGAGTGGTTCACACAGTTTAAAAATGGACGGATGGAAGTTAAAGATGACCCTCATTCAAGACACCTTTCGACGTCTACTGACGATGCTCATGTCAAGAACATCAGAGAAATTGTGCATGCTAATCAAAGACTGGCTGCCTGACAGATCACAGAAAAATATAACATTTCAGTTGGACCATGACTGAAGTCCTGACACAGGATCTTGGAACGCATCATGTTGCTGTCAGGTTTGTTCCATGGCTCATGAGTGAAGACCATAAAGATCTTCACCTCGCAATCTGACAAGAGCTTTTGGATCGCATAAATGAGAACAAGATATACCTTAAGAGAATCGTAACTGGTGATGAAATGTGGGTCTACGGTTATGATGTTGAAACCAAGGTTCAACCTTCACGATGGCTCAGAAAAGGTTCTCTAAGACCGAAATAAGCTTGTCACGTCAGGTCAAATGTCAGAGCCCTGCTGATAGTTTTCTTTTGACTTTGAGGATTAGTTCATTATGACTTCATGCCACAGGGATAAACTGTTAATTAATGGTACTATTGGGACATGTTGGGACACCTGTTAGAAAATGTGAGAAGGAAATGGCCTGAAATGTGGTGAGACAATTCATGGGTCTTGCATCACAAAGACACACCTGCACATTCTCTCCTGTTGGTGCGTGACTGTTGCACAAAAAACGAAATCACTGTGCTGCCTCATCCTCCGTACTCTCCAGACCTGGCCCCTGTGGACTTTTTTTTTCCTTCTTCCAAACTTGAAAAAAGTGTTGAAAGGATGAAGGTTTGCAATGATAGATGAGATAAAAGAAAATTCACACACGGCGCTTCGCGCGATCCAGAAAGAGGCACACCAAGACTGCTTCCGGAAGTCGAAATGGAGTTGGGAGCGATGTATAAATTGTGGAAGAGAGTATTTCTAAGGAGACCCTGTACACTAAGTAAAAGGTAAGAGTAGAAAAATTTCGTGGTCAATGTTCCGGAGTTTTTTTGAATAGACCTCGTACATGATGGGAACTGTCTGTTCAACACATCCTGCACTCTTGCAATTCCCATGGCCTAGTCCTCTGCTAACCTGTTCCCATAGCCTCACGTTGCCTTTTCCCTTCTCTCTCCTTGTCCATCAAGATTGTGCAGCTACTTCTGCCACTACTCTTCCTCTCATCCCCCCACTGTGTAGGCATTCTCCATTTTTAACCCCTCTCCCTTCCATTTCCCTCTTCAGCTACACCTTTCTCTCGTTTTTTCCACTCCTCTTCCCCCTCTCCTCAGCTCCTCCCTCTCAGGTCTGCACCCTCTGCAGTGCCACCCTCCACCCCCACCTCTCCGTCTTCCTAAATCTCTTTTTGTTGTACCCTCTGTAACTTTTTTCGTCTTGTTGTGTGACCGTGAGGTCATCTGTCAAGACCTGCCTCTTTCCGGCTACTCCTTCCTTGTCTCCCCCCCCCCCCCCCCTCCACCTCCATCAGCTCAGGCAACTGCTTTCAATAATCAAGTATAAATAATTAGTATTGCTGTGTCCATGGGAGTGTGCTTTTAGATGTCTGTCTGGTTCGATGTATGGATCTACATCTACATCTACATCTATACTCCGCGAGCCACCTTACGGTGTGTGGCGGAGGGTACTTATTGTACCACTATCTGATCCCCCCTTCCCTGTTCCATTCACGAATTGTGCGTGGGAAGAACGACTGCTTGTAAGTCTCCGTATTTGCTCTAATTTCTCGGATCTTTTCGTTGTGATCATTATGCGAGATATATGTGGGCGGTAGTAATATGTTGCCCATCTCTTCCCGGAATGTGCTCTCTCGTAATTTCGATAATAAACCTCTCCGTATTGCGTAACGCCTTTCTTGAAGTGTCCGCCACTGGAGCTTGTTCAGCATCTCCGTAACGCTCTCGCGCTGACTAAATGTCCCCATGACGAATCGCGCTGCTTTTCGCTGGATCATGTCTATCTCTTCTATTAATCCAACCTGGTAAGGGTCCCATACTGATGAGCAATACTCAAGAATCGGACGAACAAGCGTTTTGTAAGCTACTTCTTTCGTCGATGAGTCACATTTTCTTAGAATTCTTCCTATGAATCTCAACCTGGCGCCTGCTTTTCCCACTATTTGTTTTATATGATCATTCCACTTCAGATCGCTCCGGATAGTAACTCCTAAGTATTTTACGGTCGTTACCGCTTCCAATGATTTACCACCTATGGCATAATCGTACTGGAATGGATTTCTGCCCCTATGTATGCGCATTATATTACATTTATCTACGTTTAGGGAAAGCTGCCAGCTGTCGCACCATGCATTAATCCTCTGCAGGTCCTCCTGGAGTACGTACGAGTCTTCTGATGTTGCTACTTTCTTGTAGACAACTGTGTCATCTGCAAATAGCCTCACGGAGCTACCGATGTTGTCAACTAAGTCATTTATGTATATTGTAAACAATAAAGGTCCTATCACGCTTCCCTGCGGTACTCCCGAAATTACCTCTACATCTGCAGATTTTGAACCGTTAAGAATGACATGTTGTGTTCTTTCTTCTAGGAAATCCTGAATCCAATCACAAACCTGGTCCGATATTCCGTAAGCTCGTATTTTTTTCACTAAACGTAAGTGCGGAACCGTATCAAATGCCTTCCTGAAGTCCAGGAATACGGCATCAATCTGCTCGCCAGTGTCTACGGCACTGTGAATTTCTTGGGCAAATAGGGCGAGCTGAGTTTCACATGATCTCTGTTTGCGGAATCCATGTTGGTTATGATGAAGGAGATTTGTATTATCTAAGAACGTCATAATACGAGAACACAAAACATGTTCCATTATTCTACAGCAGATTGATGTAAGCGAAATAGGCCTATAATTATTCGCATCTGATTTATGGCCCTTCTTGAAAATGGGAACGACCTGCGCTTTCTTCCAGTCGCTAGGTACTTTACGTTCTTCCAGCGATCTACGATAAATTGCTGATAGAAAGGGGGCAAGTTCTTTAGCATAATCACTGTAGAATCTTAAGGGTATCTCGTCTGGTCCGGATGCTTTTCCGCTACTAAGTGATAGCAGTTGTTTTTCAATTCCGATATCGTTTATTTCAATATTTTCCATTTTGGCGTCCGTGCGACGGCTGAAGTCAGGGACCGTGTTACGATTTTCCGCAGTGAAACAGTTTCGGAACACTGAATTCAGTATTTCTGCCTTTCTTCGGTCGTCCTCTGTTTCGGTGCCATCGTGGTCAACGAGTGACTGAATAGGGGATTTAGATCCGCTTACCGATTTTACATATGACCAAAACTTTTTAGGGTTCTTGTTTAGATTGTTTGCCAATGTTTTATGTTCGAATTCGTTGAATGCTTCTCTCATTGCTCTCTTTACGCTCTTTTTCGCTTCGTTCAGCTTTTCCTTATCAGCTATGATTCGACTACTCTTAAACCTATGATGAAGCTTTCTTTGTTTCCGTAGTACCTTTCGTACGTGATTGTTATACCACGGTGGATCTTTCCCCTCGTTTTGGACCTTAGTCGGTACGAACTTATCTAAGGCGTACTGGACGATGTTTCTGAATTTTTTCCATTTTTGTTCCACATCCTCTTCCTCAGAAATGAACGTTTGATGGTGGTCACTCAGATATTCTGCGATTTGTGCCCTATCACTCTTGTTAAGCAAATATATTTTCCTTCCTTTCTTGGCATTTCTTATTACACTTGTAGTCATTGATGCAACCACTGACTTATGATCACTGATACCCTCTTCTACATTCACGGAGTCGAAAAGTTCCGGTCTATTTGTTGCTATGAGGTCTAAAACGTTAGCTTCACGAGTTGGTTCTCTAACTATCTGCTCGAAGTAATTCTCGGACAAGGCAGTCAGGATAATGTCACAAGAGTCTCTGTCCCTGGCTCCAGTTCTGGTCGTGTGACTATCCCATTCTATACCTGGTAGATTGAAGTCTCCCCCTATTACAATAGTATGATCACGAAACTTCTTCACGACGTTCTGCAGGTTCTCTCTGAGGCGCTCAACTACTACGGTTGCTGATGCAGGTGGTCTATAGAAGCATCCGACTATCATATCTGACCCACCTTTGATACTTAACTTAACCCAGATTATTTCACATTCGCATTCGCTAATAACTTCACTGGATATTATTGAATTCTTTACTGCTATAAATACTCCTCCACCATTGGCGTTTATCCTATCCTTGCGGTATATATTCCATTCTGTGTCGAGGATTTCGTTACTGTTCACTTCCGGTTTTAACCAACTTTCCGTTCCTAATACTATATGCGCACTATTTCCTTCAATAAGAGATACTAATTCAGGAACCTTGCCCTGGATACTCCTGCAGTTTACCAATATTACGTTAACTTTTCCTGTTTTTGGTCTCTGAGGACGGACGTTCTTTATCAACGATGATAATGTCCTCTCTGGTAAGCCGTCAGGTATTTTATCGTTTCGCCCAAGGGGGGTCCCTCTAACCTAAAAAACCCCCGTGTGCACGCCACACGTACTCTGCTACCCTAGTAGCTGCTTCCGGTGTGTAGTGCACGCCTGACCTGTCTAGGGGGGCCCTACAGTTCTCCACCCAATAACGGAGGTCGATGAATTTGCAACCATTATAGTCGCAGAGTCGTCTGAGCCTCTGGTTTAGACCCTCCACACGGCTCCAAACCAGAGGACCGCGATCGACTCTGGGCACTATGCTGCAGATATTAAGCTCAGCTTGCACTCCGCGTGCGTTGCTGGTTGTCTTCACCAAATCAGCCAGCCGCCGGAAGGAACCAAGGATGGCCTCAGAACCCAAGCGGCAGGCGTCATTCGTTCCGACATGTGCTACTATCTGCAGCCGGTCACACCCAGTGCGTTCAATAGCTGCCGGAAGGGCCTCCTCCACATTACGGACGAGACCCCCCGGCAAGCACACCGAGTGCACACTGGCATTCTTCCCCGACCTACCCGCTATTTTCCTGAGGGGCTCCATAACCCGCCTAACGTTGGAGCTCCCTATAACTAATAGGCCGGCCCTCTGTGACTGTCGGGACCTTGCCGGAGAATCGGCCACTGGCCCAACAGGCGAGGCATCCTGTGGTGGCTAGGAAACGATGTCATCACCACTAGGAAGCACCCCGTACCTGTTGGAAAGGGGTAAGGCAGCTGCCACGCGGCCAGATCCCACCTTCGCCTTTCGGCCAGGCACGCGCGAGCCCACCACTGTCCGCCATTCACCCTGGAGTGATGGCTGGCCGGTAAGATGCTCACTGCCGGAAGACGCAGCGACATCAGGGGTTCCATGTGATTCCAAGGCCACCGAAGTAGGCATAGGTCTCACCACAGTTGCCCCAACGCCACTACGAGCCAACGCCTGCGCCTCGAGCTCGATGAGCCTAACAGACAAAGCCTCCACCTGCCCCCGAAGAGTGGCCAATTCTCCTTGCGTCCGCTCACAACAACCACAGTCCCTACACATGACTATGTTTACCCTACTCTATACGGTGACAAATTCCCAAGATAATCTTCTGATGAGCTACTCTGATAATCAAGAAACACTCACTGAAATACGAGACGCGAAAACTACGCTAGGTTTTCCCAGAAAAACTATTTAAAAGCTAAGCGCAGCAAATAAGTACAAAAACGCTTTATACAAACAGTACTCGCTGCTGCTGGTGCTCTCGCTCTGGCTGTCACAAGACAGTGTACTATTGTTGGGGGGAAAAAAACTAGTGCTCAGAAGCTAGTGTGAGTGCTTTTTTCTGTTGTATGTTACAGAATTCTACATATTGATCTGCTATAGGTGAGTGGTTGCATTTCCATTAGTTTACATAGTGTATTATTAAAACATACACATAGTTAATATGTTTATTGTAAAACACCTAGAGAGGTTGATGAGCACAATCATCTGTGACTAGGTTAATAGATATGGGTATTTTTCAGTCAACACAGCAGAAAATGTCTTCTTAACTATTTGTTTGAAATTATTAACAGCATATCAACATGGTATTTGTTACACTCTTTGCAGGGTACAAAATTTGTAGATACTGTGGCTCGGCTGATGGAGCGGTTGCTGGAATACAGGTGTATTATAACAGATGAAAACAAGGAAAACCGAATGAGTTGTACTGTGAATTTACTGGTATGTATCGTAACATCTGTTAATGCCAGGAAGAAAATGTGTTTTTGTTTTAATCTTGTGCATGTCCAAGGAGTTACACAGCAATCAGTAAAATTACCTGTAGATGTTGCTGTAGGATTTAACTTCATCTAGTTAAGTCTGAATGAACATTAGTTCTCCCAAACATTGAAATAAAGAATTTTGCTTAGTTTGCTTTGATTGATTTTGCCTATGATAGTCCATATTACTTTTGCACCTGAAGCAAAGCAGAAAATTTCTATTAGTATCTGTTAATAGCATTATTTCAATAACTGCTGTCAACACAATAAATAAGATGGTAACTATATTGTGTAAATGATAAAATTACAAAGAGATAAATTGACTGCCTCCTGGAAGTGAAATCATTTTTCACAAGATGACTCATTTAAAAGTGGAAAAAAAAACTAGTACTAGGTTTCAGAACAATTAGCTTTTTCAAAGTCAAAAAATGGTAGATTGGGGGAAGGTTAAAAAGGAAGGGTGGGTTACTCAGACTTTAGGTTGAAAGGAAACCATCAGTTTGTTGGGTGTCCCCCTCTTATTGTGGAGTATGTGTGACATGCCCTCCTTTATAACCTTCTCCCAATCTATCCACCTTTCCTCCCTAAGAAAGAATCTAATAGTTATGAAAGCTAGGAATAGTTTTTTTTTTTTTTACATATGTTGACTGTACTACATTTAATCCCTTGAAGATGTTTGTAATTTTATGACAATGTAACATTTGGGAGGGGGGGGGGGGGCTACAACCCAATTACATAAATTTTAATCTAGGCCTGAGGTGGGTTAGAGTTACATGGTTACAGTGTCAGATAGTTTCAGCCATCTACTGCTCGTAGATGGCTGAAAATGGGTTAATGCGAAAATTGCAATCACAAAATAAAATTCAAACAGCTGAAAGTGGGAGGAAATTCTTTAAAAAATTGATAGAAGCTGTGGACCCCTACTACAGGAAAATAAAAAAAAAACTTATGTTTTATTATCACTTCTGTACTTTTTATTTGAAAAACACTGTAATCAAAAGTATCTGGACACCTGGCTGAAAATGACCTAAAAGTTCATGGTGCTCTTCATCGATAATGCTGGAATTAAATATGGTGTTGGCCCACCGTTATCCTTGACGACAGTTTCCAGTCTCGCAGGCATACGTTCAGTCAGGTGTGGGAAGCTTTCTTGGGGAATGGCAGCCCATTCTTCTTGGAGTACTGCACTGAGGAGAGGTATGAATGTCAGTCGGTAAGGCCTGGCATGTAGTCGGCGTTCCAAAACATCCCAGAGGTGTTCTGTAGGATTCAGGTCAGGACTCTGTGCAGGACAGTCCACTACAGGGATGTTATTGTTGTGTAACCACTCCGCCACAGGCCGTGCATCATGAACAGGTGCTTAATCATGCTGAAAGATGCAGTCACCATCCTCGAATTGCTCTTCAACAGTGGGAAGCAAGAATGTGCTTAAAACATCAATGTAGGCCCGTGATGTGATAGTGCCACACAAAACAACAAGGGGTGCAAGCCCCCTCCATGAAAAACCCAACCACACCGTAACACCACCGCCTCCGAATTTTACTGTTGACACTACAGACGCTGGCAGATGATGTCCACCGGGTGTTTGCCATACCCACGCCCTGCCATCGGATTGCCACATTGTGTACCATGATTTGTCACTCCACACAAAATTTCTCCACTGTTTAATCATCCAATGTTTACACTCGTTACACCAAGAGAGGTATTGTTTGGCATTTACCGGTGTGATGTGCGGCTTATGAGCAGCCACTCGACCATGAAATCCAAGTTTTCTCACCTCCCGCCTAACTGTTGTAGTACTTGCAGTGAATCCTGATGCAATTTGGAATTCTTGTGTGATGGTCTGGATAGATGTGTACCTATTACACTATGACCCTCATCAATTGTAGGCAGTCTGTGTCAGTGAACAGACGAGGTCGGGCTGTCCGCTTTTGTTCTGTATGTGTCCCTTCACATTTCCACTTGACAGTCACACGAGAAACAGTGGACCTAGAGATGTTTAGCAGTGTGGAAATCTCACGTACAAATGTATGACAAAAGTGACACCCAATCACCTGACAAAGCTTGAAGTCCATGAGTTACGTGGAGCGCACCATTCTGCTCTCTCACGATGTGTCATGACTACTGAGGTCGCTGATATGGAGTACCTTGCAGTAGGTGTCAGCACAATACACCTAATATGAAGAACATATATTTGTGGGGGGTCCGGCCGATGTGGCCGTGCGGTTCTAGGTGCTACAGTCTGGAGCCGGGGGACCGATACGGTCGCAGGTTCGAATCCTGCCTCGGGCATGGATGTGTGTGATGTCCTTAGGTTAGTTAGGTTTAAGTAGTTCTAAGTTCTAGCGGACTGATGACCTCAGAAGTTAAGTCGCATAGTGCTCAGAGCCATTTGAACCATTTTGTGGGGGTGTCCGGATGCTTTTGATCACATAGTGTACATGTTATGGTCTCACTACATTTCTGGGAAAGATGAGAATGTGCTCAGTGAAATATAGAATAACTTTAAACTATAGGGAACAGATTGCAATTAATCATATTTAACATGAATGTTTCTATTTTGCAGGATTTCTACAGTGAGATTAATAGGAAGGAAATGTATATTCGTTATGTAAATAAATTGTGCGAACTGCATTTAGAATGTGATAACTATACAGAGGCTGCATTTACATTGAAGCTTCACAGTAAGTTGTTGAAATGGTCGGCTGAGCCACTGCCACCGTTGCTTCGCAGCCTGCGCCATCCCACTTGTCAGACACACCGTGAACTTAAGGAAGCCCTCTACTATGACATCATTCATTATTTTGATAAGGGCAAGGTTTGTACTTTCTGCATATAGATATTTTTGTGTAAACCTAAATGAGAAGTATAGATATAAGATTTGTAGCTCAATATCATGCAGAGCAGAACACCTACTTACCTATCACAAAGACGCAGAGTGTTGCACCAGGCTGCAACAAGTAACAGGGAAAAATAAATAAAAACTCTGCTTCACTTTCTATATTAATATGATTATTATCAATAAATGACCACAACATTATGCTAGGAAATGCCCAATATAGGGTTCTGAACATACTGAGAATTCAGTAGTCCTCTTCCTTACACTGGGTTATGCAAAAGCCCATAATGGTATTTCATCCCTCAAGATACTTTTTTCTGGTCATCCCTCTAGTCTTGTATTTTTAATGTGTGTCTTAGATTAGTATAACAGTGACTATCAATTGAAACATGTATCTGAATCTAACTAGTCACTTTCATTTATCTTTCTACAACAGGTTTAGGAGAATTTTCTCTCTATAATATTGTCTTTGTATGAATATGTATGTAAGAGTTATCTTTCGGATTACTTACACAACACTTAATGTAGTTCCACTTCCACCTCTGTGTTTCCTTTAACTCTGAGAATCCACCTGCTTAGCTGGGTGGTAACGTGCTCCCCTCCCATGCAAGCGGGCCCAGATTAAATTCCCAGCCAGGGTCGAGATTTTCTCTTCTCGGGAACTGAGTGTTGTATTGTCCTCATCATCATTTCATTCTCATCACTGGCATGCAAGTCACCCAGTGTGGCATCAAATGAAATAAGACTTGCACTTGGTGGCCAAACTTCCCCGAATAGGGGACTCCCGGCCAACGATGCCGTACACTTATTCCCATTATTTTTTTCTGAGAATTCATTGTTTCTGTTTGTGACAGAGCATTCAGCCTTCAAGACAGGATATCTAATGTTTCAATACGCATTTATTGTGTAACAAATTCTAGATTGTCAACAATATAGGAGAAGACTGATTCCTACTTACTGCAAAGAAGACGAGTAAAGTTGTAGACAGGCACAATCAAAAGACACTTACATAAAGCTTTCAGCCACAGCCTCCATCAGTTAAACACACACCATTCAGACTCACAGGAATGCACACCCCATGCACACATGACTGCCAGCTGCAACATCTTGGGCCCGAGATACTGGAGCTGTCAGTCATATGTGCACGAGTTGTGCTTGCTTGTGTTTATGAGTGGTGCACGTTGCTCTTTTGCTGATGGAGGCTGTGGCTGAAATCTTTATGTCAGTGTCTTATAATTGTGCCTGTCTGTAACTTAGCGTGTCTTCTGTATGGTAAGTAGCAATCTGTCTTTTCCTAAATTGTTGATATTTCTACCTGGAGTTTCCATTGTTAGATTTTGGATTTTCTTCTCCCCACTGCTTACCCGCATATTCCTCTTTACTTTAGAACTGTGTCTCTGTATCTGTGTCTTTTGTTAACAAAGCTGTAATTATTGGTCACTTTGTTGTTCACAACTGGTAAGTTTTTTTTTTTCCTGCTTCTTCTTTAACTTCTGTAGTGTTAACTGTGCTTACAGCAGCCCTTGATGTCATCAAGCACAAGGTGTTTCTGTTTTGATTAGATATGGGCATTTGGTACAAGACATCTAATTAAGTTGTGAAACATAATCAGTAGTTAAAGCTTCATGTGGTTTAGTGTAGACTGAATGAAAAATTATATGCTATAATAAAACTATAAAGGTCCTTTTAAAAGTTTTTGATTTCTTTGTAGATGTGGGAAAGTGCATTGAGTATATGTAAAGAGTTGATTAGTTTGTATGAAGAAGAGACATACGATTACTTACAACTAAGTTGTATACACCAGCGTATGTCACAGTTTTACGACAGTATTATGAAGCAGATTAGACCAGAACCTGAATATTTTAGAGTGGCGTACTATGGCCGGGGATTTCCTGCCTTCTTGCAAAATAAGGTAAGTGTTTAGCACCTTGCAGGGGTAAATGTCGTAGAACACAGTAAAAATTATTACTGTTTCATTATAATTCTTACTAGGACATTTGGAAGAGGTACTAATTTTGTGTTCCATCCTACAGGTATTTGTATATAGAGGAAAGGAATATGAAAGGTTAAGTGATTTTTCTAGTCGTACAATCAATCAGTTACCTAATGCGGAACTCATGAATCGCCTTTCTGCACCAAGTGATGATATCACTGAATCTCCACATCAATGTATCCTTGCATATTATTTTTCTTGCTGTCATGTGAAACCATGTTGTTTAATTCTTTTAAGTGTACAGCAGCTATCGTTTAGTATTATTAAGAAAATGCTCTAAGGTTGTTCTAATTGCAGTTGTGATCACATGAGGAGGTGTGAGAGGTTTTGTTTCCCATTCCACTGACATGTGATAGTCCTAGTAAGAGGTGAACCATAGGTTAGCAATAACAAGGAAAAAAAAACTATCTTCTCTCATGAAAATCAAAATCCCAGATGTGACAGCATGAAAACCAAAGTTTGTCATTGTAACTTACTAAAATCCCAGTTTTGCACAATATCTGCATGCTTTTTCTTTGTTTTTCAGTTATTCAGATCTTGCACCACTAGACATCTGAAAAGGTTATATAAAACTGTATGCTTGTTAACCCCCATTATAAAACCTTAGTGTAATGAGTATCAGCCACAGTCCCCTTAATGAAGATTGTTTTCCATTTTCTGTGTTGTGCTGAGAGTATTTTGTGAGAAAGTGAGTGAGTGAAGCTGTTCCTGGCTTAGCTCAAATAAGAGAGAAAAACATCCATATTCATTCTATGTATAATAATAATTTGACACATGCTAAGTCCCCATGTTAAATTTAATCATTATGGTGCTCGATGTATGGCACATTTCCTTTATTGGCAGAAATGCATTTGAAAAGGTGGCGGGTGGAATTAGGTTATCTACATCTCATGATTCAATGATATGATTTTATATACAACTGTGTCACAATTGCTCGGTCAAAGAAGACAGTTACTCTGTTTTTGAAACACACTCTTCTTCCATAATATCTGTTTCAAAGTTGCTCATCAGTAACAAAACCTCTCTGGTCATAGTCTGTTGCCACTTGATGATAAGCAGCAAACTATATCAGAAAATAAAGCCTTGCTTTGGAACATCAGCAATTTGTTTTTATAGCTAAATCTGTGACAAATCTTCACTTTATATGAGAAGCTTACTAAAGTATGTGATAATGGACATGAAAGAGAAAATTCAAAGAAGTGTTACACCAAAGTATAGATGTGAAAGTAGCTGATGTTTTGTAAAGGAAAATGTAGTCCATAGTAGGTTATAATATTCTTTTTTAATTGTGTGAACAGCTAATTAATAAAGAATATTACAGCCTACTACAGACCATATTATACTTTACAAAAATTTTCTAGTCTCCAGGCACATGTAAAAATGAAATTATAGCTGATGTTTTCTTTGTTGACATTTCAAACCCATGTAGGCCATTATGTTCATATCCAGGCTTATATTAGAATTCAGAAGAAGTAAGAACAGACAAATAACACACAGTGGGCTGAAATGTAATCTTATAAGTTACAGGAATGTGCCTTTACTGATAAATCCTTAATATCAATCTTCAGATATTCAGATAAATAAAGTGGAACCAGTGATGGATGACCGTCGGAAAAGGTTTTCAGGGAAGGCAATCAGTGATCAAATAATGCGGTATTTCAGGTATGTTTGTTACTCTCATTAAGTATTTAAAATGAGATTGACATTAAACTTATCTCTGTTAGTTGCTTGCTTTTGTTGTATAGTATTAATGTTTCTTCATGACATGTGTGAGAATAGGTCATCAATCTCAAAACAGAAGAGCCACTGAGCTGCAGACCACTCTTCTCTGTATATAAAATGTGATGTCCTGACTGACTGACTCCTCATCGGGCAGCCCAAACCCCTAAGGATAGAAACTAGAAATTTACAGAAGCTTTGGATCTTATACTGTAGGTGTCATTTAAGAAGGAATTTTTCAAAATTGCGTGTTAAAGCAATTTTGGAAATTTAACCCCGTGAAGGTGAAGTAGTGGGTGAAAGCCGTTATTTGAAAATATATCATTATTAAAGAATTACTACAGTATTTTTAAAGCTCGTACAGTCAGAAAAGACTATACCTATGTGGTCTTAATTTCTGAACAACATAAAAATATGATTAAATAAAAACCAAAAACAAATCTCTGCAGGCCATACAATCTACGCGAGCGAAGCAGTGGGCACTAAACTAGTATATGTATAAAAAGAAAAATCTGTTTTATACTGAAGTAATATTCTTCATCCAACAAATATATAGTATGTCAAATTATGGAAGATTATTGTCTGTGAATAGTTAAGAAATACTTTCTAACTTTGTAAACAGAAAATGAAAATGATATCAAATCTGACTTTTTGCAAGCCATTGAAGTTGGCTTCAAAAACACAGAAGAAAGTGAGAAAGAAGGGAGAGATGTTGAATTTTTTTTTAAACTGGAAAGTGTGGCTCAGTTCTAAGCTTCTAAGCTAAGGTGAAGACCAACACACGTAAAATAAGGATGAGGCATTTGGTGAAACAGTTGAGAACAAAGATGCTTTCATTGTAAGATGAGAAAAAAAGTAGTAAAGTTATTACCAGAAACAGTTCTACCTAGCCAAATGTGTAAGTACACCACCAAGTGACGTGAAGATATGGAATAAGAAAGACAGGTGAGAAGTAAAGCTAGTATTTGCCAAGATAGTTATGTGTAACTGAAAGGTATGGTCATCTTTGTCAAGGACAAGGTGGCTGAGGGTAAGGGATTGATCAGTCTGTAAAGTAAACAGATATTAGTGGAAAAATTGATTACAGCAAGAGAAGGGAACATTTTAATGTGAGAACTTGAGGAGCAATACAAAAGGGGAAACCAGACAGGAAGAAACATATGTGCAACTATTGTTTGGCTATTTAGGTGAAATTTTTGTGGTAGGAGTGTAGGTATTGACGTATAGGGTTTTGGGAAATGATTAGATTGGTTTAAGAAAAAGGCATGACTGACTGTTGAACAGTAAAGAGATAGCAGCAAGATAGATTGTTTCTGTACACAGACAAACTGACTGCTGGAAGAACAGAGAAGGTACATAGTAAAATAGTTACTTGATTATTGAAATAGAGAGCTGTTTAAAAAAACACCAGTCAGTCTTTTAATTTTGAAATCAGGCTATAATTTGAGACTGCACTTGACTCCATTTTTCTCTTTTGGTGATGCTTGTTTAATGGTTGAACAATTTGATTTTGGCACATGACTCTGTACCATTAATTTATCATAAAAAAAGGCAATTAATGCTCATAAGCAAAATATTATGTAGAAAATGTGTACAGAGATCATGTTGAAACAAAAAGATTTCTTTTTTTGGTGTAGGACAGTTGAGGAAAATCATAAACAGAATCTATAAATAATTGTAAATGACACCTTTTTTTGATTATAATTATGTCTTCTAACTGGTAGCATACAGTTCAACCTGTGAACTGAAAATAATTTTACACAGTCACTTAACAAACTATTTGTTTTCCTCTTTGTACAAGGCAGTATGAAGTTGCTTTTTCCCAGATGTAGGTAGAGTTCTAAAAATGCAGCTTATTTCTTATTATACATAGGAGATGTATGTCTTTCAGCCACTTACATTATCTGTTGACAAAACAGTGATGTAATCATTAAGTGCATACAGTTCTTCCATAACTACAGAAACTCACAATTGTTGAGGTGCGAGTTATCCAGTTTGTAGCTTATTCATAAATAGTTCAGTGATTTTTGAAAAAAATAAAAGAACACAGCTTGAATTATTCTGTAATAATTAAAATGAATATTTTCATTGAGAATACACTATTATGGATGTGACACATCTTTTATCACCAGAAGATAATGTGGATCCTAATTGCTTCATCTGACACTCCTGAAATATTTTCTTGGTGTTTCGCGTTTCACCTTCAGGTAAATGTAGGGCTCTACTCTTGGACAATTTCCTGTCTGTATATTTGGCTAGCCTTTTTGCTAAGAGCTAAAAATTGGTAGTTTCCAACTCATTGGCAGTTGATAGTAAAATAAAATGATTTAGGTTTTCTTATTGGTAGTTTTCTAGTTGCTGAAAGATCTCGATAATACTGTAATTTGTTCAGTGGGTCATTGAAATTGTTTGTTAATGTATTTCACACTTCTTGCTATTGCTGGTGATACAGGCAGTTTACATGTGTTAGGAAGATTACAGATAAACACAAATGTGGTGTTCTAATGTTCAAAAATAAATTGAAAAGTATAGATAAGTTAGGAAATGGCGACTCTGCATTAATTCTCTGTGTTATGGGATAGGCATACAGTGAGAGACTTAAAAATAAATGAAGAAAAGCTGTTAAATTTTACAACCCAAGTTGACAGCCATCACCGCATCAGGTCCATTGTTAATAGAAAAATTCGGAGAGATGCTTCATCAGATTTGCTGACTCAGTTTTAACATTTCTACAAGATATGAGAAGCTGCTGTTAAGAGTGAGAAAGTTTGTGCTAATGAAGACACAGCCGATGATTTTTATGGTCAGTTCTTTAGTTACTTTGAATATAGTAGTTGTCTCCTAGACCAGATTTACAATGCTGGTAGTTGTCTCCTAGACCAGATTTACAATGCTGGTTGGGTTGTCTTGTTAGGGTGTGCCCATGTGACCTTAAGCCTCTCAGACTGAAGAACATGCTAGCAAATGTAAGCATGTTAAAGCAATTTCTGTGAAATTCAGTGAGTGGAAACAAATTGAAGTCACTTGTTGCTGTCAAATAGGGGGGAAAGAAAGAAAAAGAAAGAAAGAAAGAAAGGGAAGAAGGCTGTTTTTTCACTGGACAATACGCCTAGTCAATTCAAATGTGATGTGCAGCAGTTTCTGGTAAAAACAACTGTATTTTGGATTATTTATGTTTTTCAATTATCCATGCAATCTCAGGCCTTAATTAACATGGATAATCGGGAGCTTGCTGTAATGCAGAATAATGTATCTGAGCTGTACAATTCGTGAATTTCATTGATTATTTCTGTCTATGTTAGGAACTGATGTGGTAATCCAGACTGTATGTCTCAGGCACTTTAAGGGTGAAACTGTATTTCTGCCTAAGTTAGGAACTGAGATTGTGTCTCGGGCACTACAGAGGTGACACTGAAAATTAGACAAGGATTGGTTCCAAACAAAATTTTAAATGATTTTATTGTTTTGCAAAATACTTCCCTTTAACATCAACACAGTTCTGATTTGATGATGCTAGACCATAAAGCAATGATGCCACTCTTCCTGAGGTACTCGAGAAACCAGATTTTTATAATGTTCCACTGCTTCATCTGATGATGAAGTTGTTATTCCATGCATTTTATCTTTAGCTTTTGTAACCAAAAAGGAAATCAAAAGGTACTGAGTCAAGGTCGTATGGTAGAAGGACCACAGTGCTGATCTTTAGGGCATACAGTTTCTCAGTTTTAATCTTGCTGTATGCAACGATGCTTTGATGTACTGTAAAATTGTTTCTTTTGAACAACAATGAAGGGAAAAGATAAAGTGCTACTTATTGTAAAGATAACATGTTAATTTGCAGGCTGGCACCATTAAAAGACACTTTCAAAATGGTTCAAATGGCTCTGAGCACTATGGGACTCAACTGCTGAGGTCATTAGTCCCCTAGAACTTAGAACTAGTTAAACCTAACTAACCTAAGGACATCACACACATCCATGCCCGAGGCAGGATTCGAACCTGCGACCGTAGCGGTCTCGCGGTTCCAGACTGCAGCGCCAGAACCGCGCGGCCACTACGGCCGGCAAAAGACACTTTCACATTAGCTTACAGCCATAGTGTTCATCAGAAAAGGAAAGGGAAACACATGTGCATTCATTTACACAAGCAAGAACACCTCACACACACGACAGTCTCCTCTGATCTGAGCTGCTCAAGATTGAGGTGTTGTTGCTTGTCTTAATGAATGTGTGTGTGTGTGTGTGTGTGTGTGTGTGTGTGTGTGTATGTGGCCGCGTGCGCGCGCCCTGTACAACTCGTGAATTTCATTGATTATTTCTGTCTATGTTAGGAACTGATGGGGTGATCCAGACTGTATGTCTCGGGCACTACAGGGGTGACACTGAAAATTAGACAAGGATTAGTTCTTGTGTGTTTCCTTTTCTTTTTCTGACAGACTATGGCTAAAAGCTAATATGTAAGTGCGTTTTTAATTGTACTTGTCTGCAGCTTAATGTGTCATGGTTAGTAACAATCGATCTTGTCCTTAGGTTCATTGTTACTCCAACTTGGAGTTTCTATTGTTTCTTTCGTGTGTTTTCTACATATTTTTCAAAAATTTGTAGTCAACAGACATTTGTTTGGTCAGTGAATGACGCGCTGGTCGCATCATTTGCCAACTGTCATTAATGGCTGCCTAATTCACAAGATCAAACATGGATAAAATAATATAGTCATTTGTTTACCAATCTGCAGTAACAGTAGAACTGTTTTCAAGTGCTATAGTAGCAATATGGCCCATTCTAGGAAAAATATCTAGTTACCATCTTCTTACCAATACTAATAATCTGTAAGACTTTTGCGGCAATAGGTGCTGTTTGAAAGATCCTTTCAGGGTCGCGACAATAAATCAAAGATTTGCCACAAATAATGATATTCTGAAGCAAATCTGAAGTGACACCTTGAAAATTTTCCAGTTTTTTTGCACTATAGACAACAAAATTTTCTAACATCTTATTTTTTGATGTCAAATATTTTGGATTTGACTCATACCAAAGCTCATTGTTGCCTGAGTAAATTCATAAGATGTTCATCAATATTCTTCAACTTATGCTGAAACAGCTGCAATATTTTCATCAGTGGGTGACCTTCACAAAATTCATCACTAAGTAAAAGTCATTCTCTTTTGAATTCATTGTACCAACTAGAAATTGTTGCCTTAGATAGGGGTCCTTTGCCAGATGCATTTTCAGGTGATCTTCACATTGTGTAGGTGATTAAGGATGATTTAAAATCATAAAATAGCGTAGCCTGGAAATGTTCCCTGGTCATATTCATTTTTCTGTGCACACAAAAAAAAAAATCTTTAAATGTTGATAATTAACAAACTATTTCAGCAAACTGAACAAACTGTATGACAACCAGCTCACAAAATGGAAAGTAGCTACATGGCATTCAAAAAATTCTTGTTGTCACACTTATATGACATTATTACTAGATGCTACTGTGCTTTCAAATCTCATGATTGGTACCCCAGTGGAAAATACTTTTTTGTATAAAAAATGTGATGTAAGAAAAGGCAGCTACTTACTGTAGTGTACAGGGAAGTGTTAAGCAGCACCTTGTTTTTATAACTATCTATTGCTTAACACTACCTCAATATGGTGGTCTTTGTCATTCCTGGCACCGTTATTCGAATTTAGTTGTTTTTCTGAAAATCATTAATAATGTGCATTATGACTTTCTGTTTGTAATAACCATTGGTTAGTTTTCTCACTTCATTCCCTTTGCATTTCATTTTCAGGGTAAATGATGTACAGAAATTTAGGTTCAGCAGACCTTTCTACAGACGCGATGGAGCTAGTGGTGATCTTGACAATGAATTTGCCAACTTATGGCTTGAAAGAACAGTTCTTGTCACATCTTATCCATTTCCTGGTATTCTGCAATGGTTTCCTGTTATTTCTGCAGAGGTGTATTATGTGAGCCCATTACAAAATGCTATTGAAACAATGGAGGCCACAAACAAATCATTGAAAGATCTGATTGTTGCTCACAGAGCTGATAGCACCTTGCATTTAAATCCATTAACTATGAAGATTATGGGCATTGTAGATGCAAAAGTAATGGGCGGAATCGTCAACTATGAAAAGGTTAGTTTCTTGTAATCTAACATATCTCTTGTGTATGTTACTATTCATCATTATACACTTGTTTCAGTGAATTTTAAATTCTGAATTAAAAATTATGGTTGACGTTTTTGTGGTACACTGTCAGCAAGCAACACGAGATTCCTAATCATTAACTGTAAATTTATAAACATTAACTGAAAATTTATTTATTTATTTATTTTTTAAATATGCATAAGTGCCAGGAGTGGAGCTGCTGTACAGTCTGACATGTGGTGGTAATAATGATGATGGTGATGATGTTCATAACACTGGCTTTTGTACAAAACGTGGTGTGAAATATATCTACTTTTGGTTAATTTTCCAATAAAGAGCATGCCTAACTTAGTTGTTACTTCACTTACTGGAGCCATAATCTCTGTTACATTTCTTGATTAGTAACTAAGCATATTACATTTAATGGAAGAAGCAAAGGCAATAACTTACCTTACAGCTGAGGTGTAGAGTGGTTGAAAACTGAAAATTATGCAGATAGTGTCCGTCATATTTCATGTTCATGACTAACCAGTACAGCGCCATGTGTGCGTGGCTTCCCCCCCCCCCCCCTCCCACCTCCCCCTACCCCCCCCCCCACCCCCCGCCACGTGTGCACGCTTGCTCGCGCACACACACACACACACACACACACACACACACACACACAATTGCAAGGATGCTAGCTGGTCCTCTCATCCCTGTTTCTTAGGTGAATGGCATGCGGGTGTATTAGGTCTAATTTACCAAATTTTCTCATTGTGGTCATTTCACAAGACGTATCTGGGAGGAAGTTACATGTTGTCTAATTCTTTCTGGAACATGTTGTTGTTGTGTGGTCTTCAGTCCTGAGACTGGTTTGATGCAGCTCTCCATGCTACTCTATCCTGTGCAAGCTTCTTCATCTCCCAGTACCTACTGCAACCTACATCCTTCTGAATCTGCTTAGTGTATTGATCTCTTGGTCTCCCTCTACGATTTTTACCCTCCACGCTGCCCTCCAATGCTAAATTTGTGATCCCTTGATGCCTCAAAACATGTCCTACCAACCGATCTCTTCTTCTAGTCAAGTTGTGCCACAAACTTCTCTTCTCCCCAATCCTATTCAATACCTCCTCATTAGTTACGTGATCTACCCACCTTATCTTCAGCATTCTTCTGTAGCACCACATTTTGAAAGCTTCTATTCTCTTCTTGTCCAAACTGGTTATCGTCCATGTTTCACTTCCATACATGGCTACACTCCATACAAATACTTTCAGAAACGACTTCCTGACACTTAAATCTATACTCGATGTTAACAAATTTCTCTTCTTCAGAAACGATTTCCTTGCCATTGCCAGTCTACATTTTATATCCTCTCTACTTCGACCATCATCAGTTATTTTACTCCCTAAATAGCAAAACTCCTTTACTACTTTAAGTGTCTCATTTCCTAATCTAATCCCCTCAGCATCACCCGATTTCATTTGACTACATTCCATTATCCTCGTTTTGCTTTTGTTGATGTTCATCTTATATCCTCCTTTCAAGACACTGTCCATTCCGTTCAACTGCTCTTCCAAGTCCTTTGCTGTCTCTGACAGAATTACAATGTCATCGGCGAACCTCAAAGTTTTTACTTCTTCTCCATGAATTTTAGTACTTACTCCGAATTTTTCTTTTGTTTCCTTCACTGCTTGCTCAATATACAGATTGAATAACATTGGGGAGAGGCTACAACCCTGTCTCACTCCTTTCCCAACCACTGCTTCCCTTTCATGCCCCTCGACCCTTATAACTGCCATCTGGTTTCTGTACAAATTGTAAATAGCCTTTCGCTCCCTGTATTTTACCCCTGCCACCTTCAGAATTTGAAAGAGAGTATTCCAGTTAACGTTGTCAAAAGCTTTCTCTAAGTCTACAAATGCTAGAAACGTAGGTTTGCCTTTTCTTAATCTTTCTTCTAAGATAAGTCGTAAGGTTAGTACTGCCTCACGTGTTCCAACATTTCTACGGAATCCAAACTGATCTTCCCCAAGGTCCGCTTCTACCAGTTTTTCCATTCGTCTGTAAAGAATTCGTGTTAGTATTTTGCAGCTGTGACTTATTAAACTGATAGTTCGGTAATTTTCACATCTGTCAACACCTGCTTTCTTTGGGATTGGAATTATTATATTCTTCTTGAAGTGTGTGGGTATTTCGCCTGTCTCATACATCTTGCTCACCAGATGGTAGAGTTTTGTCATGACTGGCTCTCCCAAGGCCATCAGTAGTTCTAATGGAATGTTGTCTACTCCCGGGGCCTTGTTTCGACTCAGGTCTTTCAGTGCTCTGTCAAACTCTTCACGCAGTATCTTATCTCCCATTTCATCTTCATCTACATCCTCTTCCATTTCCATAATATTGTCCTCAAGTACATCGCCCTTGTATAAACCTTCTATATACTCCTTCCACCTTTCTGCCTTCCCTTCTTTGCTTAGAACTGGGTTGCCATCTGAGCTCTTGATATTCATACAAGTGGTTCTCTTCTCTCCAAAGGTCTCTTTAATTTTCCTGTAGGCAGTATCCATCTTACCCCTAGTGAGACAAGCCTCTACATCCTTACATTTGTCCTCTAGCCATCCCTGCTTAGCCATTTTGCACTTCCTGTTGATATCATTTTTGAGACGTTTGTATTCCGTTTTGCCTGCTTCATTTACTGCATTTTTATATTTTCTCCTTTCATCAATTAAATTCAATATTTCTTCTGTTACCCAAGGATTTCTATTAGCCCTCGTCTTTTTACCTACTTGATCCTCTGCTGCCTTCACTACTTCATCCCTCAGAGCTACCCATTCTTCTTCTACTGAATTTCTTTCCCCCATTCCTGTCAATTGTTCCCTTATGCTCTCCCTGAAACTCTGTACAACCTCTGGTTCTTTCAGTTTATCCAGGTCCCATCTCCTTAAATTCCTGCCTTTTTGCAGTTTCTTCAGTTTCAATCTGCAGTTCATAACCAATAGATTGTGGTCAGAATCCACATCTGCCCCTGGAAATGTCTTACAATTTAAAACCTGGTTCCTAAATCTCTGTCTTACCATTATGTAATCTATCTGATACCTTTTAGTATCTCCAGGGTTCTTCCAGGTATACAACCTTCTTTCATGATTCTTGAACCAAGTGTTAGCTATGATTATGTTATGCTCTGTGCAAAATTCTACAAGGCGGCTTCCTCTTTCATTTCTTCCCCCAAATCCATATTCACCTACTATGTTTCCTTCTCTCCCTTTTCCTACTGACGAATTCCAGTCACCCATGACTATTAAATTTTCGTCTCCCTTCACTACCTGAATAATTTCTTTTATCTCGTCATACATTTCATCAATTTCTTCATCATCTGCAGAGCTAGTTGGCATATAAACTTGTACTACTGTAGTAGGCATGGGCTTTGTGTCTATCTTGGCCACAATAATGCGTTCACTATGCTGTTTGTAGTAGCTAACCCGAACTCTTATTTTTTTATTCATTATTAAACCTACTCCTGCATTACCCCTATTTGATTTTGTTTTTTCTGGAACATACTCCCTTGAAATTTCAATTGTAATAATTGGCATATCTGATTAAAAATAGCAATCCTCTCCAATACTTTGTGTAAAATCTGTCCAAGTGAAGGAAATTAAATGTGCAATTCAATGTTTATACATTAATTTGTGGTAGTGAATTTCATCAGTTCTTAAAAAGTCACAGATGTGTAACAGCAAGTAAAAACTCATCAAAAAAGTGAAATTGGTATCTGGGTGCAAGATAATTGAGCTGTTTTCCGACATGCTACGACAAGAAATTATATGTTCAAAACATGCGTTTTTGAGAGATCATCCTTTGTGCTCATCCAGGAAAAAGCAAAAATTGATGCACATGTTGAATTAAACCAAAACCATCACAGCAGCTAAATGGTTGAATCATAAGCATAAATGTGGACATCTGCATAACGGTACACTTTGTCACCGTTGCTGTTATAGTTTAATGCTTTTCTTATGAGCCACACATCATATGCTCACTGCCACTAAAGTGTTATTTTAGGCATGATGAGAGAAGCAGGGATGTGAAAAAATGAGTTTACTTGCCTGATTGATGTTACAAATTTATTATAAGTTGGCTCAGTAAATTTCTTACTCTGTGTAAAATGTAAATTTGAAAGAAAGCACAGTTGCCACAGTTTCGCTTAATGTTCTCTCTCAATGCTCCCAGTCCTTATGATCTACATTGTGTGGTGTGTGCGGTGCAAAGTATGTACATGAGAAGTATATACAGTTGGTGCAACTGTTGCCATCTCTGTCATAGCATATTATTTGCACAAAAAGTATATGTTCAACACTTCACATAATGCTTTCACCCCTACCTGCATCCCATCACTGAAGGGCCACTCCTCCCCTCCACACATCAGTTAGGCGAGCTCATTTTACGTGCGTTGGTGTGGCTATTGGGCAACTTGAACAAGTTGCAGCCAATTAAAGGTTCACCAGCGATGTTCCTGTAATTATGACTGAGCACATTCTTCAAGACTCTGTGTTGCATTGAAGAGGTTGATGGTTGATATACATGCAAAAAGATGAGACTGAGTTATAAGTGGCACAAGAAAAGGCGGTGGCTGGGCCCCCTACATCACATGTTGACTCGGTCCACAACACTTCACGTTGACTGTCTTGTTTTTCCTTTAGCGCTGCAACCTAGCAGTACTTGTATCATAATTGCACAGTGAAGCTGAATGATGCAACTTGTTTTGGCAACACTGATATGGATTAAGTCAGCATTCCCTCTCTCACATGTCCCCTCTCAACAACAGCCTAAAATATTTCCTGAATTCCGCCGCCATCCGTGGTGCGAACCATCAGTCTTTTCTGAAACTTATAACTTGTTCATTAACATCAAATTTCAATAGGAAGAAAATGGGATGAACTCGAGTGAGACATCAAGTAAGAACTTAGAATCATGGTAAATCTTACTAAGAAGAAATGTAAAATTGGGGAATTTTTTGCTTTGATGGTATGGGTTTTTCACAGGGGCTACGAATTTATGGTGCAGAATCACGAAAAATGTAAAATCGGAGAATGTAAAATCCAAGTTCCACTGTATATTATTCAAATTAAAATATTCCCAAAAAAATCTTAGAATACCTGGGTCCGATATCTCACCTGTATCAATGTAGATAACAGGCAAAAATTGTAGCAATTCTTGATTCCCGTAATAGGTGAACTGTCTGCATACATCACTAATTTTGTACGGAACTCTCAGATCCTCCGTTAGTGTGGGTAATATGCCGTGCAAAAGTTGTTGATCAACACCACCTCTTGATGTTTGTGGTCTCTTGAGTTTGTCAGCTATAGTTTCTTGCCACACACTGTAACTTAAGTCAATCTAATGCCTTGCTTCAGTGATTGCTCTTGGATTTGCAACTACTGACACAAAGTGATTGTGATAATTCTGTTATACCTTGTGTGTGAATCCCACTTTGTGAGTGAAATATTTCTCCAAGGATTTGATCAACAGTACATTAAACTCATGTCCGTCTCCATTAATAAAACACAAGCCATCAACTGTGAATTTTCAGGTCTCTGGGTTGGAAGCCATTGTCGGTTCTATAATCTGGCACGGTAATCTTGTGGCTATTGAGTATGCACACATTATGAGTAGTATGGATAAATTATTATTCCATGAATGTGACTGATATCCTCAACATCCTCAGTTTTTTGTTCACTAATTTTAGGATCATCATCTTTTCATAGAAACTCTTTCTTCACCATATCCAGCATGTGAACTGTCTATCATTATACCATGCCCTTGTTTCAAATGATCCCATGTCTGCAAGCTAAATATATAAACAGGAAATGGAATAAACATCTGGCAATAACATTTGTACACTTTAGAAAGACATAGGACTGTCTCCATAGACCTTCAGTACTAAAAATTCTAAGGAGTCTAGGACTCCACCCAAATGTAATTAAAGTAGTAGAACATACTGTAACTGAGACTTAATCAAAAGTCAAGTTCTGAGGAGTAATTTCTGAACCATTCCTTGTAAAAACAGGCTTAAGACAAGGTTGCTCCCTACCACCATTACTGTTCTGCTCTGCACTTTAATGTATAATGAGAGAATGGAACGAAGATAACTCAAAGACCATAAGAATTGGAAGTGCAAAATATTATAAAAGTTTAAACTGCTTGGGATTTGCTGATGATCATGCTCTCCTAGCCAAGAGTCAAGCAGTGAGCCTTACAATACTATTTTACTGATCCATCCCAAGCTTTAGCAACCTTCTACTCACAAATGTACTGTGTGCCTGTCTTGTACTTCATAGGTTTCCTTGAACTAGCATGCTGCCATTACACGTTTCTTGTTTCATGTATCATATCTAGATCTACACAGTATTTCGGTGTTTACTACGATGACTGATTGCCATTTGTGTTTGTAATGTGTGCAATGTAACAGTAATAAAATGGTTGTTGCATTTAAAACCTGCCAGAAAATGAATAATAGTGTAAGGGCAGCCAAGATGGAAAATTGTGTAAGTTCAGATTCTCATGTGACCATCTACAAGCATCTTGGTGTGTCAGCCTAGCCCCAGCACAGTCTTTGATGGCTGAAATTGTGTGTGTGTGTGTGTGTGTGTGTGTGTGTGTGTGTGTGTGTGTGTGTGTGTGTTTTGTGGGGGAGGGCAGTCATATATGTGACTAAAAGTTCAGCAACTTTCCACTTAGCACGTGCTTTGTATTCATAGACAAATAATGTTCTGTCCTGGGTCTTCCATGGATACATACGTAGTTCTTTCTTTCTCTGCTGCTACCAGTACTAGCTGTTGAACAAAGTGAAGCAAGCTGGAAGCGTTCGAAGTACATTTCACTGCATTGTATCATGTATTTAGTTTTGCCTCCAATTTAACAGTAATTTAAATTAATTTATTGATGGTTTTCAGGCATTTTTCACTGATGAGTACCTCGAAAGTCATCCAGATGATGGCCCTAGTGTAAAAATGTTGAAAGATTTGATAGCATATCAGGTACCGCTTTTAGAAATTGCTATTGCCCTCCATCGGCAGAGAGCTCCTCCATCTCTAGCACCAATTCAGCAAAGGATGGAAGATTGCTTTTCTGAAATTCAAAGTCATGTTGAAGAAAAGTATGGAAAGAAGGTAAGAGTTAAGTGTCATTCATTATAAAATGAGGTTTTTTTTAATCAAATTATTCCATTTTATTACCGATACTTGCTTTTGCCTTCAGTTTGCCCATGGGAACTCGTAGTCGTGAGGTTATGAGGTACTTACCATATTTGCAGAATTGTCTTACAGTGATTTTTGCACTGATAAATTATAGTACTAAAATAAATGAAAACACTGTAATAATATTTCTCGGAATATGTAACGCACTATATTCAGCTCAAATTTCCAGTTTGTTCTGAATGAATTCATCCACGAAGCAATAACATTTCCTTGTCAATGCCTTATATGGCTTTCATTTAAGTGGACCTAACTTCATCTGCATTAACTTGCTTCTTTTTATTTATAATAATTTTTCATTCCCATGTAGTGAAAACCCTGGCAATACAGCTTGAGGCAGTGGGTGGGAAACATAAAATTTTCTTTGTTTCTTGTACCATGGGGATGAACAAAATGGTTTCCCTCAAATAATTCATGTCTGGTGTACAAAAAGACAATTTTCCATAAGTCGTCATTTATTTTCAGTTGTAACATTGTTAACGATCATTTTTATTTTTATTGTAAAGTCACTTTCTCTTTTTTTTTGTAGGTGTGTGATATTAAATTTGATACACCACTGCAAAATCAAGCTAGAAGGCAGCTCAGTGGTACTTCTCAGACCATTGATCTTCATCGTTTGTCAGGAACAAGCATGGCGTCATCTGAGTGAGTACCTAAACTATTCAAAACATTATTTTTATATGTGAATGCATTTCATAAAAGAAGTAATGCTTTTCTATTTGTACATGGGCACTGAAAACGTACATTAACATTAATGAATGAAAAACTCCACTGCAACTTTTTCAGATGAAATTAGCTTTTTACAAATTTATGTACAGGAACTGGTTTGCAAGTTGCTTTCATGTCAAGCTTTACAGTGAAAAATTAGATACTTAGTGTTAAATCAAATGTCATTGAAACAATTTTTGTACCAAGGAAATGATTTCTCCAAGCTTGCAGTTCTTTTCTGGCTCTAGCTTTGCTTCTGCTGTGCATTGCTCATATCTATTGCTGCTGTATCATTTCTTACACATTAAATTCTTCTTCATTCTGTGGTTCCAGCAGTGACAGTGATGAAACTGCACAAATTACCATTCCCCACATACATATTGTATAGATTGATCCCTTCTTCTTGCTTGCCTCCTGAGCTTCAGTGTAACTGTAGAGGAAAATGAGCTATAGAGTAGCTACAATAACAGTGGTGTTTTCCTTATGGGTTTTTCTGGTTGGAGATTTCATTATAAAAGTTAATAGAGTGACACATTGTCTAGCAGCAGAACCATCAAAACGCAGAAGAATATTTATTTCCTATTCATTGTTGCCTGATGGACCTTTTTTTTAAAAATTTCGGTCCAGGCCAACTAAGAATAATGTCAAAATAACTATATAGTTCTGAATATAATAGAGGGAAACATTCCACGTGGGAAAAATATATCTAAAAACAAAGATGATGTGACTTACCAAAAGAAAGCGCTGGCAGGTCGATAGACACACAAACAAACACAAACATACACACAAAATTCTGGCTTTCGCAACCAACGGCTGCTTCGTCAGGAAAGAGGGAAGGAGAGGAAAAGACGAAAGGATGTGGGTTTTAAGGGAGAGGGTAAGGAGTCAGTCCAATCCCGGGAGCGGAAAGACTTACCTTAGGGGGAAAAAAGGACGGGTATACACTATCGCGCTGCGCGCGCTCGCGCTCGCACACACACACACACACACACACACACACACACACACACACACACACACACATATATATATATATATATATCCATCCACACATATACAGACACAAGCAGACATATAAGGTAAGTCTTTCCGCTCCCGGGATTGGAATGACTCCTTACCCTCTCCCTTAAAACCCACTTCCTTTCGTCTTTCCCTCTCCTTCCCTCTTTCCTGACGAAGCAGCCGTTGGTTGCGAAAGCCAGAATTTTGTGTGTATGTTTGTGTTTGTTTGTGTGTCTATCGACCTGCCAGCGCTTTCTTTTGGTAAGTCACATCATCTTTGTTTTTAGATATAACTATATAGTTCTCTTTTCCTTCATCCTTCTCCAAATCTATTTCATTTTCTCAGAATGAGCTTTCCCCCTCCCATCTGACCATTTGACACCAGTAGTTTTACTGTATGTTTTATTTTCTCAGAGACCTTCTTGACCCTTAGTCTCAATTTCTCTCTCTCTTTTGTAATGCCTCCTGGCGAGTGTGCAGAGATAAGATGGAGAGAGGGCAGGGCAGCAAGGTGCAGCCAGGAGGTTAGACAGAGGGTGGAGGAGAGGGGAGGGGATAGTAGAAGAGGAGGGAATTAAAAAGACTGGGTGCGTTGTTGGAATAGAGGGCTGTGTAGTGCTGGGATGGGAACAGGGAAGGGGCTAGATGGGTGAGGACAATGACTAATGAATGTTGAGGCCAGGAAGGTTATGGAAAAGTAGCATATATTTCAGGGGAAGGATCCATGTGGCACAGGCTGTGAAGCAGTCATTGAAATGAAGAATGTTTTGTTGGGCAGCATGCTCAGCAATGTGGTAGTCCAGTTGTTTCTTGGCCACAGTTTGTCATTGGCCATTCATGCAGACAGACAGCTTGTTGGTTGTCATGCCCACATAGAATGCATCACAATGGATGCAGCTTAGCTTGTAGATCACATGAATGATTTCACTCCTCACTGCTACCACTCCCTGCACGCTTACCTTCTACATGTTTACTGAAGTCCGTAAACCCAACCATCCAGGGTACCCCATGAGAGAACCTCTGCCCTTGTAGACCAACACCTTCAGCCTGTTACCCGAAACATACCATCCTGTATAAAAAATACCAACCATTTCTTCAACTGGCTCTCCTCAGTTCCTGTTCCTTTACCACATGGTGCCCTGCTCAACACTACTGATTCCACCGCCCTTTATACTAGCAGTAATAATGCCCATGGCCTTACCACTATTGAATACTACCACTCCCAGCAAATGGCAGATTCCAAACCAAGAACCTCCTTCCTAGTTGCCATGACCAATTACATGCTCACCCACAATTACTTCTCCTTTGAAGGCATTACCTACAAATAAATCTGGGGTACAGCTATGGGCACCCACTTCACAGCGTACTATGCCAACCTGTCCACGGATCATCTGCAGAAATCTTTCCTAAACACCCACAATCCTAAACCCCTCACCCGGTTCAGATTCATTGATGACATCTTTGCGATCTGGATCGAGAGTGGGGACATCCTATCCACATTCCTCCAGAACCTCGACACATTCTCCCGCATTTTCTTCACCTGGTCCTACTCAACCCAATAAGCCACCTTCCTAGATGTTGACCTCCACCTCAAAGATGACTACCTCAGTAGCTCTGTCCATATCAAACCTATTAACCACCAGCAATACTTCCAGTTCGACAGCTGCCACCCACTCGATACCAAGAAGTCCCTTCCATACAGCCCAGCTGCCTGTGGACGTCACATCTGCAGTGAGGTGTGGTCCTTCTGAAAATATACTGAGGGTCACACTCGGGCCTTTTCAGATAATAATTATCCTCCTCCCAAGCTTGCACAAAAGCAAATCCCCCTGGCCTTATCTTTCCAGTCTCACACCACCTCCCTAAGTCTCACCGTCGGGCCACAGAGGAGCATTTCCCCCTGTAACTCAGTTCCACCCAGGATTGGAGCAACTGAATTACATTTTATGCCAGGGTTGTGCCCTGAAATGAGAAATGTTCTGCCCACTATCCTTCCTACCCCTCCCACAGTGGTATTCTGCTGTCCACCGAACCTACACAATATACTTGTCCTCCCTATGCAACCCCTGCTCCCAATACCTTACTTCATGGCTCATATCCCTGTAATAGACCTTGATGCAAGACCTGTCACATACATCCTCCCACACCACCTACTCCAGTCGTGTCACAAACATCACCTATCCTATCAACAGCTGGGCTACCCGTGAAACTAGTCATGTGATATACAAGCTAAGCTGCAACCACTGTGCTGCATTCTATGTGGGCATGACAACCAACAGCTGTCTGTCCGCACGAATGGCCACCGACAAACTGTGTCCACAAAACAACTGGACTACCCTCTTGGTGAGCACACCGCCCAACACACCATTCTCGATTTCAATGGCTGCTTCACAGCCTGTGCCATACAGATCCTTCCCACCAACACCAGCTTTTCTGAATTGTGCAGTTGGGAACTCTCCCTGCAATACATCCTACATTCCTGTAACCCTCATGGCCTCAACCTTCATTAGTCATTGTCCTCACCTATCTAGCCCCTTCTTTCTTCCCATTCCTGCACTACACAACCCTCTGTTCCACCAACACACCCATGCTTTTTAATTCTCTCCTTTTCTGCTATCCCCCCTCTCTCCCCCATTGTCTAACTGCCCAACTGCACCTAGCTGCCCTACCCACTCTCCACCTCATCTGTGCGCACTCACCAGCAGCACTTCACTGTCCCCCACCCCTACCCTCCTATTCCTATCCCTCCCCCTCCTCACCTCAGCCTCCTCCTTACCCCCCACCCAGTTGCCTCTCCATTGTGCACTGCTGCTGATGCTCGTAGTCTGGCTTCAGCTGTCAGAGACTGTGGTCATGTGTGTGTCAGTTGCATTTGTGTGTGTGTGTGTGTGTGTGTGTGTGTGTGTGTCTGACATCTATAGGGTGAGTACCAACTAACCTGTTCATTATAATGTTACATTCCATCATGGATTTTCCATTTTTTGGTGTAGAAAAGTATTTTATATGAGACTGGTAACAAACTCAGCCGGATAGCTTTGCAGATAGCCAGGATGGGAAGTTGCACTGGCCCCTGATCAAATTCACCTGGCAGATTAATGACAGGACTTGGTGTGCCAGCCAGCCCGGATGGGGTCTTCTGGTGGTTTCCCAAGTTCCATTCGGTGAAAATCGGGCTGATACCGAAGTCCCACCTTAGTTTCATGATTCATAAACATTTAGGAAACTTTTGATCACTTGGACATGTGTAACCTACACGCAGATAGTTGGGGAATGCATGTTTTGTCTTGCACATTCAGGAATAGCGTCCAACCACCCATTAAATTATTCATGCCAAATCCTTCAATAATCATGCTGGCCCTGCACCAATGGGGGACAAAGGCGCAAGCAAGGAAAACAAGAAGATGCAACTGATAGCACAGAAATTCCTCTGTAGTTGTCAATGTCTGGCTTATTGCCATTCTTAAGCAGCACAAACAGCACTAATCACAATAAATGAAGTTAACGGGAGTTGTAATTGTTAAATAACTGCAACTGCCATCTATGCTGTGCTACACATAGTAGTTCTCAGAACATCAAGTACATTTATAAGACAGAAATTTGTGTGTGTGTGTGTGTGTGTGTGTGTGTGTGTGTGTGTTTTTTGCCTATTTGCAATGAAGGCCTTCTTGTCTGAAAGCTCACTTTCTGACACTCTTTTTGTTGTGCCTATCTGCGACTCAACATCTCTGCTGTACGCTGTATGGAGAGTAGCAACTATCCTTTTCATAATATTGTTTGTAAGACAGTTCTAGTGATTTGATCCTCATTCAAAAACTGTGTGTTCACTTTCTTGTAAAAAATGTCATGTAGATCATTCTTATGTCATTTTTGGAAACCGTATTGGTTGAAGTCATAGTGTTTTTGAGAACTGTTTTTATGAAATCTCATTGCATTGAATGTGTATAACAAGAAGAAAAGAGGTATTGGCAGCAGCTCTAATAATAAAAGATGCTTGTTTGTTTGAAGGAAGATTGTGTGTAAGTCCTGTACAGAATATGAATTAAGGGTAATTTTTGGCTGCTATGTATCATAACTCTATCTGCCCAAAAATACCTGGAAATCTGTTAGTGGATATTAATATGGGTTGTGCCCAGCTTTCTCCTTTATGATGGCTTGAACTACACTGGGAACACTTTCAATATGGTGTCTGAATGTCTGTTGAGAAATGGAAGCACATTCTTCATCAATAACTGAACCACTGAACATGTGATGTTGGATACTGGTGTGTGGAGTGAAGATGACATTCTAGCTCAACCCAACAAGCCATCTTCTAAGATGCTGACCTCCACCTCAAAGATGGCTACATCAGTACCTCTGTCCATGTCAAACCTACTAACCATCAGCAATACCTCCACTTCAACAGCTGCCACCCATTCCATACCAACAAGTCTCTTCCATACAGCCTAGCGACCCACGGTCGTTGCGTCTGCAGTGACGAGCAGTCCCACTCAAAATATATCGATGTTCTCGCTGAAGCCTTCACATTATCCTCCCAACCTTGTACAAAAACAAATCTCTCTTGCTTTATCTTTCCAGTCTCCCATCATCTCCCAAAGTCTTACCGTCTGGTCACACAGGAGCGTTCCCCTCGTAACTCATTATCGTCCAGGACTGGAGAACCAGAATTGCATTCTCTGCCAGGGTTTCGACTATCTCTCATTGTGCCCTGAAATAAGAAATGTCCTGCCCACTATCCTTCCCATCCCTCCCACAGTGGTATTCTGCCATCCACCAAACCTACACAATATACTTGTCCATCCCTGCACAACCCCTGCTCCCAACCTTTACCTCATGGCTCATATCCCTATAATAGACCTAGATGCAGGACCTGTCCCATACATCCTCCCACTACCACCTACTCCGGCCTGCTCACTAACATCACCTATCGCATCGAGGGTAGCGCTACCTGTGAAACGAGACACGTGATCTACAAGCTCAGCTGCAACCACTGTGCTGCATTCTGTGTGGGAATGACAACCGACAAGCTGTCTGTCTGCCTGCACGAATGGCCACCCACAAACTGTGGCCAAGACACAAGTGGACCACCCTGTTGCTGAGCATGCTGCCAACCAGCTTTTCTGAATTGCACAGGTGGGAACTTTCCCTGCAATGTATCCTACTGTGTTCCTGTAACCTTCCTGGCCTCAACCATCATTAGTCTTTTTCGTCATCCATCCAGCCCCTTCCCTGTTCCCATTCCAGCACTACACAGCCCTCATTCCACTATCGCACTGAGTCTTTTTACTTCTCTCCTTTTCTGCTTACATCCCCCCCCCCCCCCCCACAATGTACCTCTCCTCCGCCCTCCCTCTAACCTCCTGACTGCACATAGCTACCCTACGCACTCTCCACCTTGTCCCTGCATGCTCTCCAGCAGCTCTTCAGTGTCCACCACCCTCACCCTACTCTCCCTCCCCCTCCCCACCCAAGCATCCTCCTTATCCCCACCCAGTCACCACTTCCATCATGCACTGGTGCTGCTGCTCACAGTGTGGCTTCAGTTGCCAGAGACTGCAGGTGTGTGTGTGTGTGTGTGTGTGTGTGTGTGTGTGTGTGTGTGTGTGTGTGTGTGGTCTATTTTTGATGAAAGCTATACTGACCAAAAGCTACTTTATGACACTGTTTTTGTTGTGCCTGTCTGTGACTCAGTATCTCCACTATATGGTGAGTAGCAACTTTTCTTTTCATAATATTGTAACTCATGCCAGAAGTGTTCCATTGTGATCAGTCGGGACTCTGAGCAGGTCAGTCCATTTCAGAAAAGTTATTGTCCACAAACCATTGCCTCATAGATTCTGCTTTGTAACAGGATGCACTGTTATATTGATACAATCATCATCTCTAACTGTGCCTCCACTGTACACACACACACACACACACACACACACACACATTTGGACATTTGGTTTACTGTATGAATGGGTTCTTTGGGGTTGTGTGTTTTTTTTTCTTCAATATTTTCAACATATTTGACAATAATGGGAGTTTCAGTGAGCTGAACCAATTTCACCAGTATATATATTCTACACGAATGAAGCCACAAGCTCAGGATGGATTTTACTTTATTCATTGAAACTAAATGTCTACCTTGGCATCAGTTCTAAGTAGTAGGTGGCTTCCTTGGTGCAGCTAGCTCCTGCTGCGTCATTCATTTCTCAGTGTGCATTTAATTGAGATGACTATAGCACAGCAACAAATGGCATTTTCAGTTCTCCATTTCAAAAGATACAGCTCAGTTATAGCTCTGTGGAGTAATGTTTGTTGAGAGTGTGACACTGAAGCTCCTACAGTGTAATTGGTATTCGGATCTTGCATTGCACTTTAGTCTGTTTAGGTTGGGAAGTCTCTGTGTGCCTCCCTTTTGAACAAATTTGTGTGAACTGGACACTTTATAACTACAGCAGTGAATGGAATAACATAGACACTTGACAAAGTTGGACCAAGTTGGGCTATCTTCTGAATGTTTTTCATATGTCTGGTGAGGGACCGGGGGGGGGGGGGGGGGGGGGGTATATTATTGAGCATTTGAGAAAAGTAATTGAAAACTGTGATCTAAAGAGAACTGTAAACTATGCCCCAAGGTTGTATGTGCATGTGTGTGAAAGATATATATTCTCATAAATTTAGATGATTCATTTGAAAATCACGGCAGCAGAGCTTCTTGCAAATTCAAAATCAAACTATCAGACTGGGTTTCAGTCTTCCCCATGTCATTTGGGAGAGACTTGACCAAAACAGATGTGGAACAGGAAGAGCATCTACTCTCTACAGCTGGGGGGAATTGCGGGACTCTCAAAGTTGTGACTGCAGCAGGGCGGCACAGACAACGTCAAGTCATTCAGTAGAGTTCCTTGTGTGCATTCACAAGTTCCATCATACACCTGCATCAGTTTGGCTCGAAAGCAGTTGCGGGACTGAAAACCCAAACATTCATCTTTAATTTTCAGTTCTTTTTTTTTTAATTGGTTGTTCATAAATTTTTATTTGTAATTGATAATCTACTTGTGATTGTTGAAGTGCCTCAGGAAATAAGTAATCTTGTTGCTGTCATCTTCGTTGTCATCCTCGTCATCGTTGTCGTCATCGTCTCAAGTCCAAAGACTGGTTTGTCGCAGTTGTTCACACTGCACTGTCTCCTGTGCAAGCCTCTTTATTTCTGACTAACTACTTCAGCCTTCATCCATTCGAACCAGCTTACTGTATTCATCCCTTAAGCTCTGTCCACAATTTTACTGCCACATCTCTGCATCATCACCTTGACAATTTCTTCAAGCTGCAAGATGTGTCTTAAAAACTGATCTCTTCTTTTTTTCAAATTGTCCCTTAAAATGTTTTCTCCCCCAATTTGCTTCAGTACCTCCTTGTCAGTTACTCGATCTACTCACATAATCTTCTGCACTATTCTGTAATATTATATATCAAAAGCCTCTATTCTCTTTTTGTCATTGTCCATGTTTCACTTCCATAAGAAACGCACAAGGCAAATACCATCAAAAAAGGTTTCCTAACACTTTAATATCAGATGTTAAAAAATTCCTGTTTTCCAGAAATGACTTATTGCTGTTGCTAGTCTGCATTTTATATGCTCTCTACTTTGATTATCATCAATTATTTTGCAGCCCAGATAGCAGAAGTTAGTCACTATTTTCAGTGTCTCATTTCCTAATCAAAGTCCTTTGGCATCAACAGCTTTAATTCAGTTCTATTCCATTACACTTTGTTTACTTTTTTTGATTCTGATTTGGTGACCTCTTTTCAAGACACTATCCATTCCATTCAGCTGCTGTTCCACATCCTTTGCTGTCTCTGACAGAATTACAATTTCATTATAAAACCTCAAAGGATTTTTTTCTCTCTGAAATTCAATTCACTCTCAAAATTTCTCCTTGGTTTCCTTTACAGCTTGCTCAGTTTTTCTTCACTGGTTGCTCAGTTATATATTAAGTAACATCAGGGATAGGCTACAATTCTGTCTCACTCCCATCTCAACCAGTGCTTCCCTTTCATGTCCTTTGACTCTTATGGGAATACAGACATCTTGTTTCTATACAAGTTGTAAATAATCTTTCGCTCCCTGTATTTTATTCCTGCCACCTTCAGAATTTCAGATAGTGTATTCTAGTCAACAATGTCAATATCCTCTAAGGAAAAATACAGGGTCAGTATTGTCTTGTGTGTTCCTACATTTCTCTAGAACCCAAACTTATCATCCCTGAAGTCGGCTACTACCAGTTTTTGTGTTCATCTGTAAATAGTTCATGTCAGTATTTTGCAAGCATAACTTATTGACTGGAAAGTTTGCTAATATTCACATCTGTCAGCACCTACTTTCTTTAAAATTGGAATTGTTACATTCTTCTTGAAGTCTGAGGTTATTTTGACTCTCTCACATATCTTGCTTATCAGATGGGATAGTTTTGTTCGTGGCTGGTTCTCCCAAGGATTTCAGTAATTCTGAGAAAATTTCATCTGCCCCATGGGCCGTGTTCTGACTGAGGTCTTTCAGTGCTCTGACAAATTCTTATGTAAATGTCGTGTGGCTAGGGCCTCCTGTCGGGTAGACCGGTCACCTGGTGCAAGTCTTTTTGAGTTGACGCCCCTTCAGTGACTTGGGCATAGAGACAAATTCTTATGTCTGTGTCACATATCCCAACTCATCTTCATCTAAATCTTACTTCTTTTCTATGATATTACCTTTGTGTTTGTTTCTCATGTATAGCTCTTCTGTATATGCCTTCCCCCTTTTAGCTTTCCCCTCTTTGTTCAGTTCTGGTTTTTCAGCTGAGCTCTTGATATTCATACAGTTGCTTGTCTTATCTCCAAAGTTCTCGTTACTTTTCCCATGGGCAGTATCTGTCTTTCGCTTAGATATGCATGTTCTGCATACTGACATGTCTCGTCTAGCGATTGCTGCTTTGCCATTTTGTACTTCCTGTTAGTTTTGTTGTTTAAGATGTCTGTATTCCCATTTGCCTGCTTCATTTGCTCACTAAGAAATAATAGTATGTAAATAAACTAGTTCTTATGTACATTATTTTTGTTGATGTTTCTGTGTACAGTGGACCACCTTTCACATATTTCATTGGCATGCATGTAGATATTCTGTAACAAATGTTTGCTGTTATTAATGAACTCCCATAATTTATATTGTAGTGCCATCTTTTAACCAGTTTTATTATCTTTGCCCCCATTTTGTAACCTATCTCCATCTTTTTCTGTAGTAAATAATAGGTGAAAGATTACTTCTTCATGAAGTTTTGTGCCCCTACCCTTTTCTGAAGTCTCAAGTGTAGACGTTGCCCGTATGGTAGGCATGTTGCTCTAATTTATTATACTTTTCACTTGGACAGAAGCAATTTTCAGTATACTTTTGAAGAACACAATTCCCACTTTATTTATCTTAATGTTTGCTAGTCCTCTGAATTCATGTATAGGTAGTCTGTATTATGTCTCAGTGAAATACCCTATGGTGATACCATTCTCTGTGACATCATTTCCCTTAGAGGTGCTACCTTAGCAAGTAGCACTTGTAAAACTGGGGAGAGGTATGACAGTAGTGAAGTTGTAAGGAAAGTTGAGAATTGTTCCATTTTCAAGAAATTGTGGGACAGTGATATTTATTTATTTATTTCTTTTTCTCTCTCTCTCTCTCTCTCTCTCTCTCTCTGTTTTTTTTTTTTTTTTTAATTGCAACAAATTAGCTGTTGGTTAAAAGCAAATAAATAATTTAGCACTTGCAGCTACAGTTATTAGGCTTAACAATGTGCTGGTTTAGTAACATGAAATTATGCTTTAGAATGACATTTTGGGCGATTTGTATGTGCAGTAATAAGTTCTACAATTATAAACATGAATATTCTCAAGATTTCAAATTGAATGAAAGGAGTAAGGCTGTTGCAGCTCTAACTGAAATTGGTATAACTATTAGTGATGTGTTTATTACAGATAGGCTGCTCTACATTTGACACAAATTTGCACCTAATTCATTTTCACCTCATGTAAATTACTTAAATAAATCAATGTTTTTTAAACTAGTGAGTGGGGAAATGTGTAGGACTTCGTGTCGCTATGTCTAGAGTGCATCAGTACAATAGTGGCAGGCACATACGACTCATTTGATTGCCTTGGGGGGGAAAAGGGACAGGTTTACACTCCCGAGCGCGCGCGCGCGCGCGTGCGCACACACACACACACACACACACACACACACACACACACACACACACACACATATCCATCCACACATAACAGACACAAGCAGGCATATGTAAAGGCAAAGACAAAGACAAAGGCAAAGTGTTTGGGTAGAGTCAGTTGAGGCGGAAGTACAGAGGCAAAGATGTTATTGAATGACAGGTGAGGTATGAGTGGCGGCAACTTGAAATTAGTGGAGGTTGAGGCCTGGTGGATGTGGAATGAGTCAAAGATTATATAAATATAAATTACTTAGCACATGTTACAAGGTAAAATCCAGTTAATTTGCAAAAACTGTCACAGGAAAAATAAAAATATGAAGCTAGGAAAAACAGAAGCAAAGTAGAAAAAAACCATCCTACACAGATTACCATGTTGTACAAAAATACATTACAAACAAACAAAAATATATGAATGAAAAGTGTATGAATGTGTTAAAAACTCTATATAATGAATACAAAAGTTTATCAAGTAAATATATCCATATGTTATTGATAGTTGCCCCTACGTAGACCTTTGTTGTTACCTGGCATTGACTTAAGTATTTTAATACTGGAATGCTGTACACCTTCCTCTTCTTGGGTTAGATTTTTGAAGTCATTATGGAGGTCAAATTTTCTTCTGTATTATGATCATGATATATCATTGGTCTCATAGTGCTGTCAGCCATGAATCTCATAGTGGACGAAGTGTGCTGACAAGTGGCTGTAAGTGTCCCAAGTTTCTTGAGAACATTACGACCAGAGGTACTCGAGAACGCTACACATCATTCAACCACCTATCTCTGCAAAACAAAAATTTTCTTTGATGTGGGTGAACTACCCTTCAAACAATTCCATAGTATATAATATGATGGAAGTACCCAAAGTAAGTGGACTTTGTATCTGATGTCTCCAATTTGTGACCGAGCTAGGTGACACAGTGGTTATCACCCTCGAATTACTTTCAGAAGCAAGACATTTCAAATTCCCATCCAGCCATCCAATTTTAGGTTTTCCAAGATTTCACTAAATTGCTCTAGGCAAATGCCAAGATCGTTCCTTTGAAAAGGGCATGGATGATTTCCTTCTTTGTCCCAGCTTGTCTTCCTTCTCGAATGATGTTATTGTCAATGGGACATTAAATCTTGTCTTCCACCATTCTATTTTCGATGTGTGAGATTTCCTAATGACAAAAGTAGTCAAGGGCAACTTTTGTATGGTATAGAGGACATGAAATTCACAGCCAAGCCTGCTATCTGTGTGATAGCCTGAGAATTTTGTGTAATATACCCTTCGCGTTTGCTGACTGCCATGTACAGTAAGCATGTCCTGTGGCATTTTCTGATGGGGCCGAACTGGGTATAATTTGTTTTGCTCAGTTTTATTGAGAGTGAGTTTGCTTTGAACCAGGTTAGTTCTGTGAGTAATTTGTTAGCATCAGCTTTTAGATTGTGGGAACATTTGTTGTATATAACAATCATAGCATCATCAGCAAATATACTGCAATTACATGATTTGTATCACAAAGGAATGAGAAAAAGCAATAGACAAAGGACAGATTCTTGGGGGACTGCATGGAGTACAGTGCCCCACTTGGACTCTTACCCCCTTCACCCACATTAGTGATCATATCCAACACTACCTTTCTGCTTCTAGGCATGAAGACAGGACTTTATCTATTTCCCCACTGCCCTCTGGAGGTGTGATAGTAGAAGGCTACTGAAAGGTCACAAAATATACCAACTGCTTTCATTTTTTTGTGTAGGGTTCATATGTGAAAGAAAACACAGTGTCAATTGTGGACATACATTTATGGAATCCAAACACTCTTTCAGGTTTGAGATGCCTCAAAATTCTGGAATACAGTACTTTTTTGAGGATTTTTGTGAATATGATTGAGAGAGGTGAGGTGACTTTTAATGACTTGTGTTGTGTCTCCATTTTTATGGAGGAACTTCACTGTAGCATTGTCTCTGGGAAGTCATAAATCATAGAAGCAGTAAATTTGTGGGCTGAAATTATACACAGTTGATTGGAGCAGGCTTTTAGAAGTTTAGTGGAAGTGTTATTTGCAGCTGATGATTCCTTACTTTTTAAAGAGAGAATGGTTTTCTTTATTTTGCTTTCAGTTGTTTGGATATGCTTATATCAGTTATGTTGTTGTTGTGGTCTTCAGTTCAGAGACTGGTTTGATGCAGCTCTCCATGCTACTCTATCCTGTGCAAGCTTCTTCATCTCCCAGTACCTACTGCAACCTACATCCTTCTGAATCTGTTCAGTGTATTCATCTCTTGGTCTCCCTCTATGATTTTTACCCTCCACGCTGCCCTCCAATACTAAATTAGTGATCCCTTGATGCCTCAGAATATGTCCCACCAACCGATCCCTTCTTCTAGTCAAGTTGTGCCACAAATTTCTCTTCTCCCCAATTCTGTTAAATACCTCTTCATTAGTTATGTGATCTACCCATCTAATCTTCAGCATTCTTCTGTAGCACCACATTTTGAAAGCTTCTGTTCTCTTCTTATCTATGTTAGAACTTCAAGTTTAACACATATATTTAGGAACAACACAACAACACAGATAAGTCACTGAGTAAGTTGACCTGTGTACAAGTCGGCATTCGATTAAACACTGAGTCTCAGTCTAGCGGCCGCTGCTCGGCTGGCAGAGAGCGCCGCACGTAGAGGACACGAGTAATTGCGCGGCGGCACTTTGAATAATCGGCGAGTCACAACACTTTTCCCCCCTTTGAAATTGTTGCGCTGGTCGTGATGGAGGTGTCCTGGAGATGGCTAACGTCCATAGGCGTTGTTTGACTCGCCGTAAAGTCTCGAGGAGGAGGCTTCCCGTATGGACAGAAGTGTCCCCGATGATAACGGGTCAAGATGACAGGAGACGTGGGCGATGTGTCGGCGTCCGTTGGAGGAGGAGGCGAGTAGATGTACTCTGACAGAGGATGATCCTCCGGTTCCTGCATGGGCAGGTCTCCTGGTGGCGTCCGTTCTGGTGCTGGCATCGCGATGACGGTGAGAGGGCTGTGTTGTGAGTATTGAGAGATGCCAAGATCCTGAGCATCAGGTAGAGCCGAAGGTGGTGTGGTGGTGTGGCGGCATTCGGAACAGGCGTTGCTGGCACCGGAGGCCAAAGCTGGTCCGAATGACGCACTGCAACACCCGTGTCCATCTGGATTTCATACAGGCATCTGCCACGGTGTCTTAAGATGCGGTCCGTGCTCCATTTTCGCTGCCTGCTATATCCCCGTACCCAGACGAGGTCGTCGGCGGTGAACCGGCCGAGTGAAGGCACCCGCGGCCGTGAGGTGGGAGGCCGCAGAAGATGAAGGAGCGTGCGGGGCTGTCGGCCATGTAAGAGCTCAGCCGGGCTGTGATCGCCCATGGGGGTGAAACGGTAAGACGCCAGGAACTGGAGAAGCGCATCAGCAGCAGCAGAAGAAGTCAGAAGTTTCCGCATCTGAGCCTTAAATGTGCGGACCAGCCGTTCAGCCTCACCGTTGGATTGTGGATGGAATGGGGGGACCGTGACATGCGTAACGCCGTGACGAGCACAAAAATCCGCAAATTCGGAAGAGGCAAATTGCGGACCATTATCAGTAACAAGAGTAGAGGGGAGGCCTTCCAAAGAAAAAAAGCGGGCGAGAGCACTGGTTGTTGCCGCGGTGGTAGGCGACGTGCAACGGACAATGAAAGGAAAGTTAGAGTAGGCATCAATTACGAGGAGCCAGTAAGTACCTAAAAAGGGTCCCGCAAAGTCAGCATGAATGCGCTCCCAGGGCTTCAGGCGAAGGCCACGGTGACAAAGATGACTTCGGGGCAGCGGCCCGTGACGCACAAGGGCCGCAGGCAGCGAACATGTGTGCTATTTCAGAGTCGACGCCAGGCCAGTACACATGACGGCGTGCCAGAGATTTGGTGCGAGACACACCCCAGTGCCCCTGGTGAAGGAGGCGCAAGACCGAAGCACGCAAAGACGCAGGTACCACAACACGCGGCGAAGCATTGTCAGTGGAGAGGAGGATAACACCATCCCTAGCCGTGAGGCGGTAGCGCAAAGCGTAGTAGTTCCGCAACGGATCAGAAGTCTTAGCGGATGGGCGATCTGGCCAACCCTTCTGAATACAGCGTAAAACCCGGGAGAGGGTAGGGTCAGAACCCGTAGCAGCCGCCAGCCTGTCCCCAGTGATGGGGAACCCGTCCACAACCCACTGCTCGGCAACATCCAGGTGGAAACACAAAAGTTCGTCCCTATCGAATGCCTGATCAGGACCCATGGGAAGGCGAGACAAAGCATCAGCATTCGCATGTTGAGCCGTTGGCCGGAAATGAATCTCATAATTGAAGCGGGACAAGTAAAGAGTCCAACGCTGGAGGCGGTGTGCAGCCTTGTCGGGAAGTGACGTTGATGGATGAAACAAGGAAACAAGTGGTTCTTGATCCGTAACAAGATGAAATTTTGAGTCATAGAGAAAAACGCCAAACTTATGAAGAGCATAAATGATGGCCAAAGCTTCTTCCTCAATTTGAGAATACTTTTGTTGGGCATCCGTGAACGTTTTGGAGGCATAAGCGATGGGTTGTTCCGAACCGTCAGAAAAACGGTGTGCAAGGACTGCACCGACCCCGTATTGAGAGGCGTCTGTGGCAAGAACAAGATGTCGGCCAGGGCGATAAGTAGCCAGGCACGGGGCCTGTTTCATCATAGTCTTTAATTTCCGGAAAGCCGCGTCACATGACGCGGACCAGTGAAAAGGCACATTTTTATGCAACAGGCGATGCAACGGCTGAGCCACTGATGCCGCAGATGGTAAAAACTTGTGATAGTATGCTATTTTCCCGAAGAAGGCCTGCAGTTCCTTAACAGACGTAGGGCGAGGAAGGGCATCGATCGCAGCGACAGTGTGTCGAAGTGGACGAATACCATCCCGAGAGAGTTGAAACCCCAAGTATGTGATAGATGCCTGAAAAAATTGTGATTTCTGAAGATTACACTTAAGACCGGCAGTCTGTAAGACGTGAAAAAGTGTGTGGAGATTTTGAAGATGTTCTTCAGTGGTGGAGCCAGTGACAACAATGTCGTCCATGTAATTGATACACCCAGGGGCAGGGAGCAATAATTGTTCCAAGAATCGCTGAAAGAGAGCAGGGGCGTTAGCAACCCCGAATGGCAAGCGTTGGTATTGATAGAGGCCGAAAGGCGTGTTAAGGACCAGAAACTGCTGGGAAGCAGCGTCGAGAGGAAGTTGATGATAAGCTTCCGATAGGTCAATTTTAGAAAAATACTGTCCTCCAGCGAGTTTAGTGAACAGTTCTTCAGGACGGGGCATAGGCTAAGTGTCGATGAGGCATTGAGCATTTACAGTGGCTTTGAAATCGCCACAGAGACGAATACCACCATTTGGCTTAGCAACTACAATCACAGGAGAGGACCACTCACTGGAAGTGACAGGAAGCAAGACCCCTGACGCAGTGAGACGATCCAACTCCCGTTTTACCCGATTACGAAGGGCCACAGGAATGGGCCGAGCCCGAAAAAACTTAGGCCGAGCAGTGGGTTTGAGCGTGATATGAGCTTCAAAGTCGGTCGCATGGCCTAAACCAGGAGAAAAAAGCGACAAAAATGTAGTCGACAAGGAATCCAGTTGAGCATAAGGAATAGCGTCAGAAACAATATTGACAGAGTCATCTATGGAGAACCCAAAAACGCGAAAGGCATCAAAACCAAAAAGATTTTCTGCGTTGCTCTGGTCAACCACAAATACGGGAACAGTGCGAACGACGGATTTGTAAGATACCTCAGCATTAAACTGTCCCAAGAGAGAAATCTTCTGTTTATTGTACGTCCGTAATTGCCGAGTGGCAGGGGACAGGAGTGGAGAACCCAGCTGAAGATACGTCTGAGAATTCATGATAGTGGCGGCAGAACCGATATCCACTTGCATGCGAACATCTCGACCAAGGATTTGGACAGTGAGGAATAACTTCCCCGAAAGGGAAGAACTGCAATTGACAGACAACACAGAATCAGAATCAGTGTCATGTTCATGAACATCATGTATGCGGTCGGATTTACAAACGGAAGACACATGACCTTTCTTTTTGCAATTGTGACACACAGCCCAACGTTGGGGACAATTCTCGCGTGAATGTTTCATAAAACACCGCGGACATGAAGGAAGTAGCCGGGGATTTTGCTGCAGTTTCATAGTGGGTTGTATACGGCTAGGCCGAGGCCGTGCGTGGGAGCGTACTGCGGCCACGTCGGCCGGCGGGGCCGCGCCGCATGTGTCATCAACAGCGCACAGAGGTTGTATTTCCCCGACGTCGCCCCACGCTTCTATTTGCGCCCCAGCGGCGCGAGAAATCTCAAAAGACTGCGCAATGGAGAGAACTTCATCTAGAGTCGGATTCGCCAACTGAAGGGCACGTTGGCGAACTTCTTTGTCAGGCGCCGACCGGATAATAGCATCCCGGACCGTGGAATCGGCATAGGATTCTTTGTGAACAAATTGGCACTTTCGACTGAGGCCGCGAAGTTCAGCAGCCCAAGCGCGATAGGATTGATTCGGTTGTTTTTGACAACGATAAAAGGCAACACGAGAGGCTACCACATGCATTTGCTTTTGAAAATAGACAGACAGAAGTGAGCACATTTCAGCAAAGGACAAAGACGCAGGATCCTTCAAAGGAGCCAATTGCGACAACAACCGATACATTTGAGGTGAAATCCAGGAAAGGAACAGAGACTTACATGGTTGTTCGTCCGTGACATGAAATGCCAAGAAGTGCTGTCGAAGACGTTTTTCATAATCAGACCAGTCTTCCGCCGTCTCGTCGTAAGGTGGAAAAGGAGGTACAGCCAACGACGAGAAATGCCACGCATTTGACGCCGCGCCGAAATCGCGAATCGCCGCTGTTAGAAGCGTTTGCTGATCGCGAATTGCCGCCGTTAAAAGCGTTTGCTGTTCAAGGAGATTTTGCAAGAGTTGCTCGACAGTAGCCATGGAACCCTGTGAGTCAACGGTGAAAAGGAAAAATCCCATCCTCGTCGCCAATTGTTAGAACTTCAAGTTTAACACATATATTTAGGAACAACACAACAACACAAATAAGTCACTGAGTAAGTTGACCCGTGTACAAGTCGGCATTCGATTAAACACTGAGTCTCAGTCTAGCGGCCGCTGCTCGGCTGGCCGCTTAGGTGGCGCAGCGGCTGCATGGCTGGCAGACAGCGCTGCACGTAGAGGACGTGCGTAATTGCGCGGCGGCACATTGAATAATCAGCGAGTCACAACAATCTAAACTATTTATCGTCCAATATTAGTTATAGGATTAGGAAAATGTTGTTTCAGTGGTGGTGTTTAGATTGTACCTTTAAGGACACATTGCAGACTATTTGTTTAGTAGCGTTTAAAATGTGGTCATTGAAGATTTTATACATCTTGGTTGCTTATATGCTTATTACCAGTATTTAAGACAATGTCTTTAGTTTTACTGGGAAAACTGGACATACCTCATTCCTCATTGTGTCCCAGGCTGTTTTGGTTTTATTACAGCATTGGTTGATTTTGAAACTAAAACATGAACTTTTTGATTGACAATATTATGAAAAGATAGATTGCTACTCACCGTATATCAGAGATGCTGAGTCGTAGGCACAACAGAGAGACTGTGAAATAAGTAAACTTTCTGCCGAAAAGGCCTTCATCAGAATTAGACAAAAAAACACACACACACACACACACACACACACACACACACACACACACACACACAAATGCATCTCACACACACGTGATCACAGTCTCTGCCTGCTGAGGCAGTGCAACTTGCACACACATGACAACAGTCTCCGGCTGCTGAGGCAATATTATGAAAATTCCGATGAAGACCTTTTTGGCCAAAAGCATACATGTTTGACAGTCTTTCTGCTGTTCCTGTCTGTGACTCAGCATCTCCATTATATTGCAAGTAGCAATCCATCTGTTTCATAGTATTGTCATTATTTCATCCTGTATTTTCCATTGTTTGAACTTCTTGATTGATCATATACTTTGCTTAATGTTTTACAATACATTTTGTAATGGTTTAGGTGGTTTGGTTGCCTGAGTTTTTTGCTGTAATGTGTAATTCTCAATTTTTGCAAGATATCCTTTTCCTTTTTTTGTGGTTTCTTATGGTCGATTCCAGTGAACTCTTTTTGGAAAGGAACCTTCAAAATATTATTGTGTTTTCATTGCAAAATGGACTATTCGGAACTGATGTCTCTTTCACAAGAGATATCTCTCCAGTTTCCATCTTGGAGGCATGATTTAAATGCCTAAATCATTTCTTCATTTATTGGTTTGAATACATTCCAGTGAGGCTCAGTTTTATTCTGGCAAATATTCACATCATTAGTAAATAGTAAGTCTCTGGCCACTCCTACCCCCATGAACCATGGACCTTGCCGTTGGTGGGGAGGCTTGCGTGCCTCAGCGATACAGATGGCCGTACCGTAGGTGCAACCACAACGGAGGGGTATCTGTTGAGAGGCCAGACAAACGTGTGGTTCCTGAAGAGGGGCAGCAGCCTTTTCAGTAGTTGCAGGGGCAACAGTTAGGATGATTGACTGATCTGGCCTTGCAACACTAACCAAAATGGCCTTGCAACACTAACCAAAACGGCCTTGCAACACTAACCAAAACGGCCTTGCTGTGCTGGTACTGCGAATGGCTGAAAGCAAGGGGAAACAACAGCCGTAATTTTTCCCGAGGGCATGCAGCTTTACTGTATGGTTAAATGATGACGTCCACGTGGGTAAAATATTCTGGAGGTAAAATAGCCCCCCATTCGGATCTCCAGGCGGGGACTACTCAGGAGGACGTCGTTATCAGGAGAAAGAAAACTGTCATTCTACGGATTGGAGCGAGGAATGTCAGATCCCTTAATCGGGCAGGTAGGTTAGAAAATTTAAAAAGGGAAATGGATAGGTTGAAGTTAGATATAGTGGGAATTAGAGAAGTTCGGTGGCAGGAGGAACAAGACTTCTGGTCAGGTGAATACAGGGTTATAAATACAAAACCAAGTAGGGATAATGCAGGAGTAGGTTTAATAATGAATTAAAAAAATAGGAGTGCGGGTAAGCTACTATCAACAGCATAGTGAACGTATTATTGTGGCCAAGATAGATACGAAACCCATGCCTACTACAGTAGTACAAGTTTATATGCCAACTAGCTCTGCAGAATATGAAGAAATTGATGAAATGTATGATGAGATAAAAGAAATTATTCAGGTAGTGAAGGGAGACGAAAATTTAATAGTCATGGGTGACTGGAATTCGAGAGTAAGAAAAGGGAGAGAAGGAAACATAGTGGGTGAATATGGATTGGGGGAGAGAAATGAAAGAGGAAGCTGTCTGGTAGAATTTTGCACAGAGCATAACTTAATCATAGCTAACACTTGGTTCAAGAATCATAAAGGAAGGCTGTATACATGGAAGAATCCTGGAGATACTAAAAGGTATCAGATAGATTATATATTGGTAAGACAGAGATTTAGGAACCAGGTTTTAAATTGTAAGATATTTCCAGGGGCAGATATGGACTCTGACCACGATCTATTGGTTATGAACTGTAGATTAAAACTGAAGAAACGGCAGAAAGGTGGGAATTTAAGGAGATGGGATCTGGATAAACTGAAAGAACCAGTGGTTGTAGACAGTTTCAGGGAGAGCATAAGGGAACAATTGACAGGAATGGGGGAAAGGAATACAGTAGAAGAAGAATGGGTAGCTCTGAGGGATGAAGTTGTAAAGGCAGCAGAGGATCAAGTAGGTAAAAAGACAAGGGCTAGTGGAAATCCTTGGGTAACAGAAGAAATATTGAATTTAATTGATGAAAGGAGAAAATATAAAAACGCACTAAATGAAGCAGGCAAAAGGGAATACAAACGTCTCAAAAATGATATCGACAGGAAGTGCAAAATGGCTAAGCAGGGATGGCTAGAGGACAAATGTAAGGATGTAGAGGCTTATCTCACTAGGGGTAAGATAGATACTGCCTACAGGAAAATTAAAGAGACCTTTGGAGAAAAGAGAGCCACTTGTATGAATATCAAGAGCTCAGATGGAAACGCAGTTCTAAGCAAAGACGGGAAAGCAGAAAGGTGGAAGGAGTATATAGAGGGTCTATACAAGGGCGATGTACTTGAGGACAATATTATGGAAATGGAAGAGGATGTAGATGAAGATGAAATGGGAGATATGATACTGCGTGAAGAGTTTGACAGAGCACTGAAAGATCTAAGTCGAAAAAAGGCACCAGGAGTAGACAACATTCCATTGGAAATACTGACGGCCTTGGGAGAACCAGTCCTGACAAAACTCTACCATCTGGTGAGCAAGATGTATGAGACAGGCGAAATACCCTCAGACTTTAAGAAGAATATAATAATTCCAATCACAAAGAAAGCAGGTGTTGACAGATGTGAAAATTACCGAACTGTCGGTTTAATAAGTCACAGCTGCAAAATAGTAACGCGAATTCTTTACAGACGAATGGAAAAATTGGTAGAAGCCGACCTCAGCAAAGATCAGTTTGGATTCCGCAGAAATGTTGGAACACGTGAAGCAATACTCACCCTACGACTTATCTTAGAAAATAGATTAAGGAAAGGCAAACCTACATTTGTAGCATTTGTAGACTTAGAGAAAGCTTTTGACAATGTTGACTGGAATACTCTCTTTCAAATTCTAAAGGTGGCAGGGGTAAAATACAGGGAGCGAAAGGCTATTTATAATTTGTACAGAAACCAGATGGCAGTTATAAGAGCCGAGGGGCATGAAAGGGAAGCAGCGGTTGGGAAGGGAGTGAGACAGGGTTGTAGCGTGTCCCTGATGTTATTCAATCTTTATATTGAGCAAGCAGTAAATGAAAAAAAAAAGAAAAATTCGGAGTAGGTATTAAAGTCCATGGAGAAGAAACAAAAACGTTGAGGTTCGCCGATGACATTGTAATTCTGTCAGAGACAGCAAAGGACTTGGAAGAGCAGTTGAACAGAATGGACAGTGTCTTGAAAGGAGGATACAAGATGAACATCAACAAAAGCAAAACGAGGATAATGGAATGTAGTCAAATTAAGTTGGGTGATGCTGAGGGAATTAGATTAGAAAATGAGACACTTAAAGTAGTAAAGGAGTTTTCCTATTTGGGGAGCAAAATAACTGATGATGGTCGAAGTAGAGAGGATATAAAATGTAGACTGGCAATGGCAAGGAAAGCGTTTCTGAAGAAGAGAAATTTGTTAACATCGAGTATTGATTTAAGTGTCAGGAAGTCGTTTCTGAAAGTATTTGTATGGAGTGTAGCCATGTATGGAAGTGAAACATGGACGATAAATAGTTTGGACAAGAAGAGAATAGAAGCTTTCGAAATGTGGTGTTACAGAAGAATGCTGAAGATTAGATGGGTAGATCACATAACTAATGAGGAAATATTGAATAGAATTGGGGAGAAGAGGAGTTTGTGGCACAACTTGACTAGAAGAAGGGATCGGTTGTTAAGACATGTTGTGAGGCATCAAGGGATCACGAATTTATTATTGGAGGGCAGCGTGGAGGGTAAAAATCGTAAGGGAGACCAAGAGATGAATACACTAAGCAGGTTCAGAAGGATGTAGGTTGCAGTAGGTACTGGGAGATGAAGAAGCTTGCACAGGATAGAGTAGCATGGAGAGCTGCATCAAACCAGTCTCAGGACTGAAGACCACAACAACAATAACTGGCCACTCTGGTCAGAGAGACCATTCAGTATTTTACTATTAAAGATGCTACCGACTTTCCCTTGGTCGACAAAAATGTTGTCGATTATGGTGCTTGAGTTTGGAGTTAATCTCATGGGAAAATTGACTAGTGGGATAACGTTGTAGGTGTACATCAAATTTTGCAGACCAGTCTACCCACTACCATACATTAGGAAATTTACATATAAATCCTGTCCCCAAGCTATATGACATCCCTTTTACATTTAAATATAACTGCACAGTGCAAGTAATGACATAGTTCATGATTTAGTTCCATAAATGTAAGTATAAACATGCTTACAAAGTTATTTTGAGAAATACGGCAACCAGCCACTGTTTTATGTATATTTATTTACGTCAATACAAATTTTGGGCTTTTAACCCATCTCCATTTGGCTTAATACATATTTAGTCTTAAGTGTGTACATCTTAAGACTTAAGACTTCAGTTTCAGTGCTGCAGCTGCATTTTTATTCTGCTTTTTGTTGGAGCAGCAACAAGCAGATTAGAAAGGCAACACCGGCGTCAAAATTGAAGTCGATGCTTTTAGTTCTGTAGCAACTGAAGATTAAGTATGTATTGCACCTATTGAAGATGGGTTAAAGTGTGAAATGTGTGGTGGTATAAATAAAAATACATAAAATATTGGCTGGTTGCCGTATTTCATAAAGTAATATAATCCACAGCCATTGATCTCAACACCCATAAAACGGTAAAGGAATACCTATAAAGTTGTGTAGATAATTCATTTATCATTTCTACAGTATTTGCACAAAATGTAATAAAGTAAACCTGTTACCATAATAAAAATTTTGAATTCATAGCTCATCTTCACCAAGGATGTACTTATCTTAGCCTCCATTTACAGCTAAGGAAAGGATTGGAGACTGCTCTGTAATTCCTAGTATCTCTGTGGTCTGGCACCCACTTGGTGTAAAGTAATATTTTGCAACACTTCCGGTCAGTCAATCAAAGAGCTTTGACAGCTGTGGGGTTCTTCAGCTACTGTACAAATGAATTAACAGTACTATGTCTAACTTTTATTCACAACAAACTGTTTGTGTACATTATAAATGTTCTTTTGAACTATTATATGGACGAATGGTCTTTTTTTATTAGATAACGTTGATGACATTCATGTATTTAATTTTTTATAATGTTTGAAATGGCTACCAGAACTGAAAGATCTTCTGGCAAAAACCATAAAGTCTTTAAATAATCTGATGTTATCACCTAAAGGTTAAGAGTACTGCACACCATAGTTATATAAAGCCATTTTTATAACCTACTTGTGTGTGTCATTTATAGATCAAAGTAACAGTGGTATCTAAAGATTCTAGTCAGCATCTTCAGTAGGGTATATGGATTCTAAGTCACCTGTTTCCACCAGATGGCAGCTTCTCATACTTTCACAACGTGCAGCTGACACCACCAATGTCTAGCTTAATTGTTGAGTGACCTGAAGGTACGCTTGTGAGCCATGAAAGAACAAGCGAACTATTTACAGTCTGAACAAAGGAATCCCACAATAGTTTAAGGGATTTATTACCAGACTGAAGTAAGATTTCCTGTCTTGGATTTAATGAGATGCAGAATTATAAAACTCACCAGACTGCAAGCAGGCTTGTACTGCAAATTATATTACTAAGCAGGTATTGTAACCAATTTCAGAAGTGAACAGTGACTTCACTGTTCTCTACAGTAATGAAGCTAAGTATCACTAGATTTTCAGTAATTTCTCTTGGTCATACAGTGAAGGGTTTCACGACTGGATGTTTCAGCTGCTGAGAATTTTTCCGTGTTGTATGGCCGTGGTCCATGGAACTCTTCAGTCACTGATGTTTCGTCCAAGGAGTTGACAAAGCCGGCAAGGCTCAGCACAGCAGGAGCAACTCCGAAGATGTCCAACGTAGACTTGGACGAAATGTCGGCCATACAACCTGGAAAAATTTTCAGCAGCTGAATTTCTCTTGGGATTATTGAATTTAAAATATTTGATGCTAAGCTGTACATGATCCTGAGTCCAGTAGATCAAATGAGTTTCGATTGAAGAAATGAGTATCTTGTGTGCTGTGATTCCCCTAGTGTCCTACTGACTGTCATGCAAATGTGCCTAGCAGAAAAAATGCTCATGACATCCACTACAACTTAGTATGATCACAGGGGAAGGCAGTCTCATTTCAAATCTTGTGGAATTCTTAAGATAAAGAAGCTGATAATGTGGCCATAGAGCTATGTGGACTCAAAAAATGTAATCCCCCTGCTTGGAATCGCATATTCCTTGAGAATACTGACTGTTTGTGAGAACTTGGTTAGTTTTACTAACCATACTTTTTGGGCTATCTGACACAAAGGTACTGAAGACAAAATTGTTAAGCACCCAGAAACAATACACCAGGCAACCCGAATATCTGAGAAAATCTCACACACCGACTCAGAGTGGAAAGCTGCCATTATTTCAACTTATTCTTCCTTGTATAAAAAGCCATTGGGCGTATGCTATAATTTTGTCAACTCTGTTGCCCCTCTCAGTTCCATTCACTAAGAGACAGATACACTCCAGTGACTGATGAAAAGGAAATGACAGGTACTACAAATAACAATTATTGTTATGAGGTCACGAGTGGTACTATTTATTCTCCTAAGCACAGCAAATGCTTTGACACAGTCACAAGTACTTAATATTTTACGTGCCACAATGTGATAGTGATCTTTCCACACGGAGACTCTCAATTGAAATAATGTGACACTAATGATGATACACCAAACAGATTATCAACTTTAACTAAACATTGCTGGCCAGTAAATATTCTCAACCCGACTGCATGGCTCACACAACACTGCACTGCCAGCTGATTGCGGACTGCCAACTGCCTCCTAGCACTGGCGCTCAGCAACAGCAATCAGAGTTTATTCAAAGCATTGTCAGTGAACAGCGATAACTTTAAATTCTGCCTTCATTAAACCAGAGGTAGCTGCAACATAAGCACTGCAGTCAAGCAGTTTGATAAATTGGTTCCCAACTGTTACAATGATAGTAAATAACTTGACATGTGATGCTATAGGATTCCCACACTCGTCTAACCCACTATTTTGATCGTTGTTAATTCCTGCAAAAAGTTAATAATATAGTGGAAAATTTCAATTAAAAGTTGAAAATATTGAGCCTCTTATGTGATTTAAATCAGTGGAGTTATGTTTAATTGTCAAGAAGGCAAAGTGGATGTTCATCAGCAGAACTGAAATGCAATTCAGTGTTCTATTGTACTCAGTAATAGTAAGATTGAAAGGGTTTCATCATATAAATATTTGGGGTATCAAATCAATAATAATAGGGAATTCTCTCAAGAAATGTGCTGCAGAATTGAAAAGACAGAAGCTCTTTCCAGAAAAATGAAGAAAGTTCTGACTAGCTGTGACATAAATATTACACTTTGCACTTGACTACTTTGATGCTACGTATTCAGTATCCTTCTCTATAGAATTAAGTCATGGGCACTTGTGTAGCTTTACGTAAGAAATAGGAGGCATTTGAAATGTGGGAATTTTGATGGATATTCAGACCATGGACAGATAGTCACAAATATGGCAGTACTGCAGAATTTGAACAGAGATTTAGAAATTCAAATATCATCAAGAAAATAAAACTCATATACTTCGGCCACATAATGCAGAACAACAAATAAAAGCAGGAGCAGCTAATAGTTCAAGGAAAAATAGTTGATGGACTTGGTCCAGGGCATAGAAGATTGTCCTGACTAACATACTTATGTCATTGGTTAGGTTTGAGCACAGGAATATTGTTCAGAAAATTCGTTGATGAATAACAGATCATGCTACTGATCTCCAGTGTGTTTGGAGGATGAGGCACTTGGAGAAAAGAAGATTAGATTGCATTAAGACAAAGTAAATTGTTGCATAGGAAAGGTTGTTGTTGTTGTTGTTGTGGGCTTCACTCCAGAGACTGGTTTGACACAGCTCTCCATGCTACTCTATCCAGTGCAAGCTTCTTCATCTCTGAGTAACTACTATAACCTACATACTACAACCTACATCTTTCTGAATCTGCTTAGTGCATTTGTCTCTTGGTCTACATGTATAATTATTACCCTCCATGCTTCCCTCCAATACTAAATTAAAGTTATCCCTTGATGCCTCAGAACATGTCCTACCAACCGATCCCTTCTTTTAATCAGATTGTGACACAAACTCCTCTTCTCCCCAATTCTATTCAATATTTCCTCATTAGTTATGTGATCTACCCATCTAATCTTCAGCATTCTTCTGTAGCACCACATTTCCAAAGCTTCTAGTCTATTCTTGTTTAAACTATTTATCATCAGTGTTTCGCTTCCATTCATGGCCACACTCCATACAAATACTTTCAGAAAAACTTCCTGACTCTTAAATCTTTATTTGATGTTAAAAAATTTCACTTCTTCAGAAACACTTTCCTTGCCATTGCCTGTCTACATTTTATATTCCCTCTTATTCGACCATCATCAGTTACTTTGCTCCCCAGATAGCAAAAATCATCTACTACCTTAAGTGTGTCATTTCCTAATCTAATTCCCTCAGCATCACCGTATTTAATTTGACTACCTCCATTATCCTCATTTTGCTCTTGTTGGTGTTCATCTTATATCATCCTTTCAAGACACTGTCCATTCTGTTCAACTGTTCTTCCAGGTCCTTTGCAGTCTTTGCCAGAATTACAATCTCATCGGCAAACCTCAAGGTTTTTATTTCTTCTCCGTGGATTTTAATTCCTACTCCATATTTTTCTTTTGTTTCCTTTGCTGCTTGCCGAGTATACAGATGAATAACACTGGGGATAGGTTACAACCCTGTCTCACTCCCTTTTCAATCACTGCTTCTCTTTCATGCCCCTGGACTCATATAACTGCCATCTGGTTTCTGTACAAATTGTAAATATCCTTTCACCTCCTGTATTTTACCCCTGCCACCTTCAGAATTTGAAAGAGAGTATTCCAGTCAACATTGTCAAATGCTTTCTCTAAGTCTACAAATGCTACAAATGTAGGTTTCCCTTTCCTTAATCTATTTCCTAAGATAAGTCGTAGGGTCAGTATTGCCTCACGTGTTCCAACATTTCTGCGGAATCCAAACTGATCTTCGCTGAGGTCGGCTTCTCTCAGTTTTTCCATTTGTCTGTAAAGAATTCATGTTAGTATTTTGCAGCCATGATTTACTAAGCTGATAGTTCAGTAGTTCTCACCTGTCAACACCTGCTTGCTTTGGGATTGGAATTATTACATTCTTCGTGAAGTCTGAAGGTATTTCACTTGTCTCATACACCTTACTCACCAGATGGTAGTTTTGTTGTGGCTGGCTCTCCCAAGGCTATCAGAAGTTCTAATGGAATGTTGTCTACTCCTGGGGTCTTTTTTTTGAGTTAGGTCTTTCAGTGCTCTGTCAAATTCTTCATGCAATATCATACCTCACATTTCATCTTCATCTACGCCATCTTCCATTTCCATAATATTGTCCTCAAGTACATTGTCCTTGTATGGACCCTGTATATACTCCTTCCATCTTTCTGCTTTCCCTTCTTTGCTTAGGACTGGTTTTACATCTGCGCTTTTGATATTCATACAGGTGGTTCTGTTTCCTCCAAAGGTTTCTTTAATTTTCCTGTAGGCAGTATCTATCTGACCCCTTAGTGATATATGCCTCTACATGCTTACATTAATCCTCTAGCCATCCTTGCTTAGCCATTTTGCACTTCTTGTTGATCTAATTTTTGAGACGTTTGTATTCCTTTTTGCCTTCTTCATTTATTACATTTTTATATTTTCTCCTTTCATCAAATTCAGTCTCTCTTCTGTTACCCAAAGATTTCTGCTAGCCCCTATCTTTTTACCTACTTGTTCCTCTGCTGCCTTCACTATTTTGTGTTCTAAGCTACCCATTCTTCTTCTAATGTATTTCTTTCCCGTGTATTTGTCAAACATTCCCTAATGTTCTCTCTAAAACTCTCTGCAGCCTCTGGTTATTTCAGTTTATACAGGTCCCATCTCTTTAAATTCCTACGTTTTTACAGTTTCTTCAGTTTTAATCTACAGTTCATAACCAATAAATTGTGGTCAGAGTCCAAATCTAGCCCTGGAAATGTCTTACAATTTAAAACCTGGTTCCTAAGTCTGTGTCTTACCATTATATAATCTATCTGAAACCTTACAGAGCCTCCAGGCCACTTCCACGTATACAACCTTCTTTCATGATTCTTAAACTAAGTGTTAGCTACGATTTAGTTATGCTCTGCGCAAAATTCTACCTGACGGCTTCCTCTTGTATTCCTTACCCCCAGTCTATATTCACCTATTATTTTTCTTTCTCTTCCTTTCCCTACTTCTGAATTCCAGTCCTCCACGACTATTAAATTTTCGTATCCCTTAACTATCCGAATAATTTCTTATATCGCATCATACATTTCTTCAATCTCTGCATCATCTGCTGTGCTATTTGACATGTAAACTTGTACTACTGTGGTAGGCGTGGACTTCGTGTCTATCTGCATTCACTATGCTGTTTGTAGTAGCTTATCCACTTTCCAATTTTTTTATTCATTGTTAAAGCTACTCCTACATTATCCCTATTTGATTTTGTATTTATAACCCTGTATTCACCTTGCCAGAAGTCTTGTTTCTCCTGCCACTGAACTTCACTAATTCCCACTATATCTAACTTTAATCCATCCATTTCCCTTTTTAAATTTTCTAACCTACCTGCCCAATTAAGGGATCTGACATTCCATGCTTATATTTTGTACAACAGTTTATAGCGTTAGTACTTCCTTGAACGTTTCTAGATTTCTGAAGCCCAAACTGGTATTCCCCAAGGCTGACTTGTATCAGTTGTTCTGTTCTTCTACAGATGATTCATGTCAGTATTTTGCAAACAGGACTTATTAATCTCACAGTTAAACAATATTCACAACTATCAGCCTTCTTTGGCAATGATGTTACTGCTTTTTTCTGCCATCTGGGGTTATTTCCTGTGCCTCATGTGTCTTTCACACTATAGGTGGAACAGCATTGTCTGAGGGAATGTCTACATTAGGTGCCTTATTTTGATTTAGGTCTTGCAGTGCTCAGTCAAGTTCATCATGCAGTATTGCAGCCTTCATCCACTACCTCTCCCCTTTCGCTAATGTTGACTTGAAGTTTCTTTCCTTTATATAGTTCTTGTACATGTTCATGCATGACTCTATAGCTTTTCATTTCTCCTAACAATTCCTCTTTTACAATTGACATCATCTGTCAATGCCATTTCTTGGACGTCTGTATGCTTGTTACATGCTGCATTTCTGTTTTCATCTTTCATCCTTTGTTTTAATTTCTCCTGTGTTATTCACAAATTTCTCCTCAGCATGTATTTGCACCCTATTGTTACTTTGCTGCCTTCACTATTTCGTCCTTTCTGCAACAAGCTGTGGTGAGTCCATATTTGCCCTTGGATATGTTTTGCAGTTTAAAGCGTTTCAACATCTCGGTCTTCTGTAAGGCAATATATTTTAAGCTTCCCAGTGTCTCCTCGTCACTTCCATGTGTACAGCCTTTTTTATGATTCTGAAACCAAATAACAGAAATGTTTAAATTGTGCTTTGTGCAAGATACTACTGGATGACTGTTCCTTTCATTCCTTTTCCCTATTCAGCTACTTTTCCTTCTCTATTTTTTGGGTCATTCCACATCAGGTGAGTCAATTTTAGGTTCGCAGGAGAGCTTCTATAAAGTTTGAAAGGTAAGAGACAAGGTACTGGCGGAAGTAAAGCTGTGATGACAGGGCGTGAGTCGTGCTTGGGTAGCTCAGATGGTAGAGCGCTTGCCCGCGAAAGGCAAAGGTCCCGAGTTCGAGTCTCAGTCTGGCACACAGTTTTAATCTGCCAGGAAGTTTCAATTTTAGGACTTGTTTCCAGCTGACCATCTCCAACTTGATGAAGTTTTGCACGTATGTTCTGTATACGGAGAATACGATAAAGCTTTGCAAAATTTGAGTTCAAGGTACAAAATAGTCACGAGGCTACAAGAGTCTTATGCACCCTGCAGTAGTCTTGGCTAAATTTGATACAGTTTAAAATTTAAACTAACAGTAATGCAAAGGAGATAGTCACATATTTTAAGGATGTGCCATTCACCTCATGTATACTATATGAGGTCAATGTGAGTAAAAAATCAGTTTTGGCAATTTTCCAACCAATTTGTGACTGCATTAATTTTTTGTACAAAGTTTGTTTTTGAGATCCTAAATAAAGTTTTAAAAATGAGCATGAAAGTACTACTGTCAACAGTAACGAACTTTTACAATGATGGAAAATGCAGGATGGAGTAATGACAATATTGTGAAAAAGATACATTGTTACTCATGAAATAGTAGAGATGTAGACAAGTACAATAAAAAGAAGTAAGCTATCGACCAAAAAGCCTTCTTGAATGTCACACACACCCTTTGTTTGTATATGTGTGTGTGTGTGTGTGTGTGTGTGTGTGTGTGTGTGTGTCTTTTGTCTAATTCAGAAGAAGGCTTTTTGACTGAAAGCTTACTTGTTTAGCAGTCTTTTTGTTGTGCCTGTCTCTGACTTAACATTTCCACCATTTGGTGAGTAGTAATCTATCCTTTTAATAATATAGTCACAAACTGTTGCTATATTTAATAATTGACGGACTTCTCGTATTTTTTAGCTGCTATGATTTTGTATTTTTGCTAATATTTTTACTTTTTTGTATATTTAATTATAATGAAGAAATGTCCATAATGAAAATAATTCAAATAAGAAAACAGGCTTCCACTCATGTATAGATGATTTGCAGAAAAGCACATCTTCAAGGATTGCATGTATCAACACATGGTCATTTCCAATACTTACTAGCTAATTTGCTGCTCTTTAGTTGTTAGTTACAGCCTCTAGAAATTACCACTCTAATGATTAGACTGCCAAAAACACCTAAACTGTGTTGTTGTTGTTGTTGTTGTTGTTGTTGTGGTCTTCAGTCCAGAGACTGGTTTGATGCAGCTCTCCATGCTACTCTATCCTATGCAAGCTTCTTCATCTCTGATTAACTACTACAACCTACATCCTTCTGAATCTGCTTAGTGTATTCATCTCTTGGTCTACCTCTACTATTTTTACCTTCCACGATATCCTCCAATACTAAATTAGTGATTCCTTGATGCCTCAGAATGTGTCCTACCAATTGGTTTCTTCTTTTAGTCAGTTAGTGCCACAATTTCCTCTTCTCCCCAATTCTTTTCAGTACATCCTCATTACTTCCGTGGTCTATCCATCTAATCTTCAATATTCTTCTGTAGCACCAGCTTTTGAAAGCTTGTATTCTCTTCTTGTCTAAACCATTTATTGTCCATGTTTCACTTCCATACATGGCTACACTCCATACAAAAACTTTCACAAAAGACTTTCTGACACTTAAATCTATACTCGATGTTAACAAATTTCCCTCCTTCACAGTCTGCTTCAACCATCATCAGTTATTTTGCTCCCCAAATAGCAAAACTCGTCTACTACTTTAAATGTCTCAGTTCCTAATCTAATTCCCTCAGCATCACCTGACTTCATTCAACTACAGATTCATCTTATATCCTCGTTTCAAGACACTGTCCATGGCTTTTAATTCGTGCTCCAAATTTTCTTTCATTCCCTTTATTGCTTGCTCAGTATACTGATTGAATAACATCGAGGATAGGCTACAACCCTGTTTCACTCCCTTCTTGACCACTGCTTCCCTTGCATGCCGCTCTACTCTTATAACTGCCATCTGGTTTCTGTAGAAATTGTAAATAGCCTTTTGCTCCCTGTAAACTAAACTATTGAACACTTTATCCAGTGTATTTCTTCAAACTGCTGTGTGTGGATTTGCGTAATACTTTAAAGATGACATTTGTACATTTCATCCGTAATGGAGTGGCAGCTGTCTGCCCTCGTTCTCACAACAGGTGGGTTGTTATCCTCCTGGGGTCTGACTGACCTGCCCTTCCTTTTGAACCTCTCCCTATAAATCCTTGTCTCCAGCCTCCCAAAGGAAACATCAGTTCCAAAAACTGAGTAGTATGTCTCTTTTTATGTTTACGTATGTAGTTGGCATTTCTATACTACATTTCACCTTTGGAAGGTAAGTGCTGGCCAGCATTTCTGTCTCATAATTTATTAGTTTTCTTAACTGAATTTTTCTGGAATACCGTTACAGAATAATTAATTTTTCTTCAAAACCAGATGTGTTGTGTACAACTTCACATTCTGTATTTTAGAAATACAGTACTTATTGAATTTCTAAATTGATTTTCTATTACTTTCCCTTAAGGTTTCCTAAAACTTCAATTGTGCCTATAAAAATATAGCCAGTAGCATCTCTACTGATTCCTACAATTCAGTGTTGCTGATTCCTGTAATGCTTTTTTCTTCTTCATAATTTTAATGCAATTTGGTGTATATATGACGGAGCAAGTGCCGTGATTGAAAACTGTATTTACAGAACAATGAGGGACTCGAGAATCACTCTAGATAGCTATTCTCTACATAATGTAAATTAAAATTTCCAGTTAGTATTAGTTAACTTTGTTTATAAGTTAAAAAGTCTAATAACATATCAAGTTGTGTAAATCATAATTAAAAATTTCTGTCTAGAACCGTGTACTATTCCTGTTAACTTCCCATGAATTTCTTCATCTGCAGCACAAATTTCAAAATGCTAAACACTGCGAAATCTGAGAAAATTAGTGTTGTTTTTATCCATTGTTAATGTTAGTGGCAAATCCTTCTTCTCCCATACCTGATCTCAAGTAACAGGATGCTAAGTTGTATCCATCCATGTTCAGCTGTACAATTTCAGTTGTTACATGATACTCAGAAATCCATATTACATCATCATGGTTTGTAGAGTTCATCAAAACAAATAGGAAGTATATAGACTTCATCTTTTAACCCTGTAATATTTTGGTGCAATGTGTTTACCATCATCATCATCATCATTTAAGACTGATTATGCCTTTCAGCGTTCAGTCTGGAGCCTAGCCCCCCTTATAAAATTCCTCCATGATCCCCTATTCAGTGCTAGCATTGGTGCCTCTTCTGATGTTAAACCTATTACTTCAAAATCATTCTTAACCGAATCCAGGTACCTTCTCCTTGGTCTGCCCCGACTCCTCCTACCCTCATTTTTATATTTACATGATTAAGCCTTAAAAGTGTCAGTGAACTCTTAGTTTACCCTAATTTGCTGCCCTCTCAGCAGCACCTACAGGGATATTTCTACAATTGGCATTGTCTTCTCTTAAAGATTCTTCCAGTTTCCCTTTCGGGATGGGATTTAGGCCGGGACTCGTAAAACCCCATCTAGCGGTAGATCAACATAATGAAACTTGTGCTTGATTAGTCTAATTAACTACATAACATCTTATGTATGAAGTGCTGTGACATGTTTTCTTGTAATAATGGATAGGCAGATCTCGTAGACACTGCGGCCGAGGCGATGTGATGTTTGAGTTTGTACTTCTTATCTTTTGGCTTCTTCGAAGTTGTCCAGTATCTAATAGATGGCTGCATCTCCCTTGAATTGTTAGTACACTGCCATCAGTCTTTTCCACTCACTCACCAGTGCATGACAGCTGATGGCAATATATTTTTCAATGTGAACTTGAATATGGTATACGTTGCACATAATGTAGACAGGCTAAGTGTTAAATAAGAGTCCATTGTGGTGTATACTAATTTTGAATAGTGTGTTTTAATAACTTTTTGTTGGTGAATGTGCAGCCTATTTGCCTTGTGTGTCATAATACTAACTTTGTGCAGTTTTAGAGTAAATTACTTCATGATAAGTTCTTCCAGTTTGATGTCTGTAGGTGCAGTGCTTTACGTACATTTTAAACAATCTTGTTGATTCTAGATTTCCTTTTATATTCTTCGTTGCTGTTTTGCAGTCTTTATTTTTATTGACAACACAATATGAAAAGTTTTGTGCTACTTATAATAAATGATGTATTTGTTACTTGCTTTTGTATCAAAGGAGGAAAAATGTAACCAGTGTCTCAGCTTGTCTTGGAGCTACAGAATTGATTATGGCAATGTGAGCAAAATTCAGTATCATTTCTGTAAATAAAATCCAGCACACAATTGTTTTGTGTGTGTTCAGCCACTTCCTCAGTATGTTGTTCCATTCGTGCGTTCTGCCTTTTTGAAGCTCCTTTCAAGGTGGAAAACTTCGATTCCAAATGTGTGATCCAATGTCTGTTTTTATTTGTTGCTGCTAGTTATTTATGTTTCATTATTTCCGTAACTGCTATTTGAAATGTTTGACATTCATGAAGTTTCTGAATAGAAAATGAAATAATAATATCATGACTAACCATTTATCTGCACAGGCACATTGAAAGAAGATTACTTGATTTAGTCAGTTGTCAGACACATGTAGACAACGACAACACACACACACACACACACACACACACACACACACACACACATATATATATATATATATATATATGAATAACTCAGGATACATACGTGACCACGAGTAATAGTCTCCTGGCACCAAGACCCGACGGCGACTCCAGTGAGCAGCTACCTAAGCTGGGGTAGGTAGTGAGGGTACAGAAGAGGTGTAGTATGGGGAGAGCAGGCTAGGAATGGGGGAAGATGCTCTAGTGGTGCCTGTGGGAGAGCGCAGAGATGTGGCAGGGACAGGATGGTGGTCTGCTTGGTGCAGCATTGGTAGGCTGTGCTGTAGTGGCAAAACAGGCAGGAGAGGAGAGAAGCAGAGAGATACCATCATGTCCCCTCCATTTCCCTGTAAAATCCGATGTGCAACACTAGAGCATCTTTTCCCATCCCTATCCTGTTACTATCCCTCTTCCTCCTAACCTTATGCCTCTTCTTCCGTATCCACACTTTCTGTCCTAGCCAATACTGCTGCTCATCACATAGTCAGGCTTTAGTGCCGGGAAAAGACAGAGGTCATGTAAATGTCTGAGTTATGGGTGTGGGAATGTGCATGTATGTTGTGTCTAAATCTGATGGAGGACTGCTAACATCAAGCAGTCTCCATTCAATGTGCCTGTTTGCCAGTCAGTACTTCCTCTGTGTAGTGAGTAGCAGTCTTATCTTCTTTCATATTCTTGTAGTCCATATTGCATACTCATTGTTTGTTTTTATTTGGAAATGTGTAATACAGGTGCTCTGTCCCCTTGTGGTTTATATCTTTGTCCAAAGAATGATATTTTTGCTACTGTAGAGGTGCAGCTTGGGCGAATAAAGTGTCCTGTTTCTATTACAAAGTAGATATTAACGTATTTTTTGATAATTGGTGTGGCTTAACAAAATGGTTGGAACAGTTATCTCTGATGTTGTTACTATTAACTGTTATATATTCTTACAAATTGTTTATACATTACTAATTATACTTTTTACTATCACTTCTTTCCTCTTTGTGTGTGTTAGTATTTGTCTTTGGTGTCAGCTTTGGTCTTTCTCTGTTTTGCATGTTGCTGCTCTCCTCAGGGGCAGTAGATCCCGTGTTTCCAGTTTAACCAGGTCACAAGTTGCCTCACTAAAAAGCTTCGCTACTTTCAACTTCTCAACTATGAATTCCACTAACACGTTGGGAAGGTAAGAATGACATCATCATCATCAGCACCACTGCGTCACCTTTCATGGGCTGTGGCTACAGGCACACTAATAATCAAAACCTTACTTATTCCTGCACAAAAGTATTCCTCTGTTTAATTGTATATGAATTGGCAACTTTCATTTCACATAATGTTCTGAAGATACTAAACCACACACATGCAAGGTAGTCAATAATATTATTTGTAAAGTATCTTTTTGTCTAACAAATCATTCTGTATCTAAGTGTTTTGTTGCAAAAGCACTGAAATTATGAGACAGTACCGTTAATTTACACAGTTTTATGTAAAATTATTTAGTGTATCTGTTTCACATGTGTATGAGGCCTTACTGTGGTGGCACTGTTTCTCTGATACTAACTTGAGGTTTCTGTGGCTTTTATTGTAAGAAAGAGACAACTGGTGAAGTAGTTATTTCTACAGATAATGTGTAAATGTTTTTTTTTTTTCTGTAATAACAGTTTAACATTTTATTTATTGTTAATATCTGGTAAAGGTTTAAACAAAAATTATGAAGTTTGTACACTATTTAATGTTTGGTTTTGTGTAAAAAAAAATTGAATGAATTGGAGTAGTGTCCTCATAATTAATTTTAGTAATGCAGCATGTTATTGGTAGGTTGAATATATATCATATCATTCGAAGTAGACTATAGTATGCTTCTTTCTTTGCCATATTCAAAGAAAATGGAGAAAAAAAGATTGTGCCATAACAGTATGTAATCTTACATAATTTACATTTTATTTTAAGAAGTAATCATCCTTGCAACAAGAACTATAATTAAGGTGAATGTTCACATTTCAGAAATACAAACTAAGGATTGAATTTTCAATTTCCGAAAGAATTAAGTTGGTATCATTTGACGTGGCATTTTTAAAAGTAACACAAATTGCCTATAACTTGATTTCATTAATAATAAATGGCTTTTTCTTTTTTCTCCTCCTCTTCCTCTACTACTTTGAGAAAAAGAACAGTATTCAAGCAGTCAAACTGAAATGCCATGATGCATTTACATTAAAAATTTCATAAAGGTAACTGCATATATTACTGGATAGCTGCTATTCGCTAGCAGAAATATAACCCTCAGTTATTGATAAAATGGGGTTCAACAAACTGAAGAAGTTTAAAATATGCATTTGCCACTAATTTATTTTGCTGTAGAATTGTAATAACACTGTATGTTGTGTTCATCAATAACTGTCCCATTAAACAAAATTTTTTCAGGAAAAAGTTTGTAACTAACTATCCAAACACTATGTGTGTACATTTTCTGTAGCCCTCATAGTTACTGTGATTGGGAGGCAGGAAGTCTTTTCTCCACATTGTAAATCAATTGCTTCTGACAAGTGATTGGGGCTATAATTTGGCTGCAAAAAGTTCTCATATGTTGAACTAAATAAGTGATATAGAACTCTTTCACTTCTGTTGTAATGTAATGTGTAAAATAACCAATCATGATGTCTAAGAATATGATGATTGAAAAAATAAAAGTGATTGCACAGAACATCTCTGAAGTTAGTAATGTTGGAAGATTGAGCACTGAGGCCAAAGGGCTACACAAAATGTGTATGCACTGCATTTTTATTAAAGTCTGTACCAGTTATGTAGCAGGAAAAGACAGCAAATTTTGTTGTTGTTGTTGTTATTGTTACTGTTATTTTTGAGGAATGATGTTTGTTAACATATCTTTTGGTTATCAGTAGGATAAAATTTATACTGACTATGTTTACTTTGTCAGAGTGTTAGTTTACGTATTTTATTACTTTTCATAGTTGTAAATAGGTGGCTTACCTTACTCAGTTTAATATTTGTCTAAAGTGGATGAATATAATGGCATTCAACAGATTTCATAACAGTGATTACAAAAAGAAAAGAAAGATGTACCAAACAATCATGATAGTTACTGTTTTAGACCAAATGAATTTTAACTCTTCATATAGTTGAAGTCATCAGTGGTGAATAGAATATTAAAAAGCACACTTTGGTCAAATCAGAGGAGGACATTGCCATTAGAAAAGAGCAAGCACACTATCTTAATAACAAAAAAATTACTGCTTCAGAAAAAGAGTTGTTTATTGGAAAATGAAAGAAAGCAGTACATATTCTTGGGATTTTGCAGTCATCACATCTGGCCTCATCTCTATTGATTTGTCAGCTTCATGGAATTGTATGTAGCCTGTTCTGTGTTTTCTGTCAGTTTTTTGCACCACAGATAGAAGAATTTAAATTATTAACTTGCATAATATGTGTATTTTATAAAGAGTGTAAGAAGGAAAAAGAAAACGTGGGACAGAATGGAGATTTACAAAGAATCATATAAACAAACATAGAAAAAGACTGATTTGCGGAAAAAGTATTTTTTTCAGTGGTGTATGGTATGAGATACTGAACAAAAATACATCGAGAGAATTATTTGGAAGTAACGTGGTCGAGGAAATAGTATTTGCAAAATTCAAAATAGTGATAAACTATTCTCATCAGAGTAACTCCTTATGCAGTGGTAAGTAAATTATAAGTCCTTCAATGATAGAAAAAACAATAATCACACTGACATCTTCACGATAGTGACAGTAACATTAGTGGTTACCACACCCAATGACAACCAAAACTATGCTAAAAGTCAGCTGTCATTCAAGTAAAGAACTAAATTGTTACATTAATATCATGTGTTTTGTAATATGTAGGCAACACAATCAGTTATGAAAGCTTCAGATAAGAAATACAAGAGTTAGTCATTAAGAAATGAAGAGGGAACATTTAAAGTCTTGACAGTTCACTAACATTAGAAGCAATAATAATTCTTTTAAATATCAAATTGATGCCAATGAGGGAAATTGGAGAGAGGATGATAAGATACAGAACAAGAAAATTTCAGGAAAATATTGTTGATCCTTTACATATGAAATGTAAAAGCAGAAGGATTTACAAGAGGGAAGCTGATGTCAGAGAGCTAATTACAACTTTCAGTTATTGTGGATTACTCAAAAATAAATAAATAAATAAAAACTGAAGAAAGAAAAGGAAAATAAAAGAAAATTGAAATAAAATGGATGGCCAGAGTTTGATTGCACTGGAGATCAAGCTTCAAGCTACTAATGTTATTAGGGACTTATCTGTTAAGCACACGAATGCATCAAGTCCTGCCTTATAAAAGGTACTAGGAAGTGATGCTATGAACCATTTACCATTCTTTGTTGATGCAGAACCAAACCACTAGGAAATAAAAGTACATGAATATTGACAGTAACCAGTATTTCCATATCAAATGCTCAATCATGAACATAATAGATCTTAACAACTGTGCTGTTGTAGTGTGACTATTAGGGAAAATATGGTAGAATTTCTTGTAATTGTACATGATGTACACTTAACTAATTTCTCTTCTTAAGCAACATTCTTGGGCCACCATAGTGTTACCAGCCATTAACAAACTCCCATTTTCCCATTTAAAGATTGTTTTGTAAATGAGTGTTACCCTTGGCCACAGTATGGATAGGATGGTACTATAATTCAGCTTGTAACTCAGTTCACACTTAGATTTTCTAATGCCTGTTGCCCATGTTACTACTTTTATAATGCTGGCAACAGCTTGACTTCATATTCTTGTCAAACCATATGACATAACACAGAAGTCACCAGTATATCATCTTTCTTATGCCCATGACTAACTACAGTGCCAAAGATAGCTGCCACCTGCTCATAAAGTGCATGCAGTTGCTCCATCAGTACCAGGACTTGTTCTGTCATTATTGAGGTCACTTATGATGGCATGCACATGACCTGTAAAATCATAAGCAGGGTAGTTTGCAGTATTCATTACAGGTTTCTTTGTATTCTGGCTAAGGGCTGTAGCTGTAAGATACGGGGCATCCCTAAGTCCTGCTGTCATTTCATAAAAATCATAACTTGGAGACTATTAGAGATAGTGCATAATATTTTGTTGTTAAATGTTTAGCAGCTCTCAGAAGTGTGTGCTCCGTTTGTCAGTCACAGAACGTCAAGGTGATATTCAAATTCTACCTATGCATGGATCAGCATTACAGCATCAGTGGCTCTGATTGCTTCATTGACTCCTGCACGAGGGGTAACAGTGTCATTGACAGATGTTGTGTACACATGCGCCTTGATGTAACCCCCACAAAAAGAAGTGCAGTGGCATGACATTGGGAGTGCATGGGGGCCATGCAATGGGACCATCAGAACCCATTCACCTCTAAAGAAATGTGCCATTCAGTCCCAAAGGTCCAACTCTGATATGAGAGTGCACTATCATGCTGAAAGATAATGGATGGCTGGGCCCCTTTATGGTTTTCTCTGAGAAGAAAAGTGGGCCTGTCAACCTGCATGCTTTAGGTCACACCAAATGTTAAGCTTCAGGCTATCACAGATGGGTTCATGTGTGCTGTGCGAGTTTTTGTGTCACAAATCGTAATTTTGTGGCAAATCACAGTGAAATGTGGAATGTTATGTTATCTGAGAATGGGCACTTTTTGAGGTAATCATTTTCAGCATCTATGGAGAGCAACACGCAAGATACAGATGCATACTGCAGAGAATGATCATGTGGGTGCAGTGCTTGGACCATTTGTAGTTTGTACGTAAAAAGGCATAACTGCTTATGTAACATTATGGATAGTTGGTCTTGCTTTCTACAAATCACATGATGTGTGATGAATTAGCTACTGGAAGCTGCGTTGAAATGCACCTTGTAGTCCATCAACACATGCGTGCGACACAGTAGGATGTCCACTGTGACAAAAGTCTTTGACAGTGACTGTCTCTTTTAAATTTTTGAACCACCTCTTTATGCTTGCTTCTACTGGTGGTGCCATCCCACACCGGCGTCAATAACTTTGTTGTACCATTGCCACATATTTGGATGCTGCACCTTCTCCTGTTCAGTAGCCATGTTGGTGAAATCAGTCAGTTCTGCAACAAAGAACAAAGGAAATAGGCTTTGAGAGCCGTTAAATGTTTCAAAACAAACCACAGTTTAGAAATTTTTGAAATGATAGTGTGACTTACCACATAGTCGAATTAGTTCTGCTGCATGGTGTGTGTGTGTGTGTGTGTGTGTGTGTGTGTGTGTGTGTGTGTGTGTGATACTATTATGTATGTTATACTATTTTACTTTTGTGCCTTTGTTTCCTTCAATGGGGAAACATATTTCATGTTGTTTGTTGGTAGGGCTTCTTCCCCAGGAGATAAGACTGTGAAATATTAAAAAGGCAAAACACAAACTTATTTCAGAGTCCCTTATTGCCTCACTTTTGATGGAATGGGTTTGTGGTTGAATAGTTAGAGATTTCATCTTTCTTTAAATTTTTATGATCTTTAAATTCATATTTCATTTCTGCAACTGAAGTTGCCAATTTTGATGGTTCATATTTGAGATTCTGAGATTCACAAATCATATTTCACTATCGACTGCTGCTATTAAAAGAGAATGGTTAAGTATTCATGAGCTTGGAGCTTTTAATTTGAGTGGCATTGACTTAAATATGTAAACAATTATTGTCACTAATATTGTAGTAGACATCAATTTTGGTCTTAATTTTGCACTCAAAATTCGGCTACCTCGTGCATTTGTTACTGTTTCTTTACTACAAATTCTAAATGTATGTTTCACTACGTGTCAGATAGAAAATACTGTGAAATTTCTCACAGTGTTTCAGTGATTCTCTCTCTTTTAGCTAGTCAGTCTTTTTTCCCCCCTGCATGATATGCTAGTATGTTAGCCTCATTGAATTTGAAGAAGTTGTTTGGAATGATCATGTGTTTTATCAAGCAGAGGAATTTGTGACCAGTTGGTTTCATACTATTTTTCAGACTGAGTGTCAGTATGCCAAATTTAACATAGCCAATTTTAATACCTTATTCTATGCCAGAGGAATGGGAAACATTGTATAGTGTGCCTTCAAAACTATGACTGACATTTTGCAGACTGATTTGTGTAAAATAATCCAATTCTGTGGCCTTTGTAACTTTTAACAGAAACAAGCTGACATTTAGTTAGGACTCTCTCTATTTTTATATTCAGTGAATGTAAGAACATGCATATATATTTGTGTCTGCAGTGTGTGTGTGTGTGTGTGTGTGTGTGTGTGTGTGTGTGTGTGTGTGTGTGATCTGTGGATTTCAAGTTTGTAATTCTGAATGTAAGTGTAATTTGTTTGAGTCATAATTCACTACCAGTGTCTTTCTTACTCCACATAATTTTGAACGGTGCTTCTGTAAAACATTTTTAATTGATTTGTTGTGCCAAATATTGTTTTGATGCAATTTCTTTCATGAAGCAGTTTCATTCTGAACTAAAAATTAACTGAGTATTTTGAATTTATGATAAGATAATAGTCAGTGTGTTGGTGTTGAGGGACAGGTTTTGATGTATGTTGACAGCTTGTAGTTCTAGTTTTTCAGATGATAGCTACAGTTATATTTTGCTCTTCGTATTACTTGTTAAACTGGTCTGCAGTACTTTTGTGAAACAATATTGCATTGTCTTCATCATCATCATCATCATCATCATCATAATCATAATTTTCCTTGCTGCAGCAGCTGCTGCTACTACTACTACTACTACTATTGGTACTACTAGTAGTAATACTACTACTAATAGTAGTAGTAGTATTAGTAATAGTATTCAGTTACTTGTCATGGAAATAATATGTATTTTACACATTTTTTTACACAGATTATTAATTTACAGACAGCCCTAGTATCACAGAAAGAGGTACTCAGTGGAAGTTTATGTTTATTCTGTTACGTTACCTTTTGTAGAAGATTAGTAACATCTATGTTACTTTTCTTTTTCTTTGGCCATTTATATGTATGTTGTTAGAAGAGGTCTGCATGGAAAAGCAAAATACTGCCTCCATCTGCACCTCTTCTATAAGTTCATTTTCCACTTGTCTTTGATCTGCATTTGTTGATTTTAAAATTTTGTGCAAGACTTCAAGTTGTTCAGTATACCACAGTTCTAATGGCATCTTTGTGTGTCTCCTGGGTTATTCTAGTCTGCTGAAATCCATTCATTTAGATTTGATGCTTTGGTGTGAATTAACAGCTGTATATACTCTAGTAACAATCATATCAAATGTAAACTCATTTCTCTTTGTGGCTGAAAGTAGCATGGAAACTTTTTTTTTGTTAATTTGTGCTTGAGACAAGTTAATTTGAAGAAATTTCGCACTAAATTTTGTTAATTCTGCAGGTACACTATATAAGTTACATTATGTAAAATACTTTTAAACAAAAGAGATTGTTGAAGTACTGAGCTGCTTCAAGAAGTCACATTCTTTGATCACAAGTAATGTAAGTGAATAAAAATCATATGACATATTGAGATTGTCTTTTGACCAAAAAGTAATTTTGGTTATGGACATTCAAAGACATACCTGCCTATGTCTGCATCTATAGATTCCCACATCCATGCAGACCTTTAACTATTGTAAATTGCATGGACATTTTTCTCTATTTTAATTGGTTCCTTGTATCCTACATTACTTTCATCGATTACATGAACATGACAAGAATTTTTGTATGAGCCAGTAATGTTAAGCACTGTCTGCCTGTCACTCATACCTGTAACATAGAAGACTTTCTGAGTTAATGTTGTAGATTTGAAAATTATATTAATGAATTTGTGGACATGAATTTCTTTAAAGTTAAACTGATTCTTCAAGTTTTTCTGTACTTGCTACAGCAATCTTCCCTGCTATTCAAAAATGTCCAGGGCAATGGCAATGTTGTAACTCTTTCATTTCATTATTGCTTTATGATTTCTTACTAAAAAGATACTGTGACAGGGTGACTTAACTGCTACAGCTACAAACTAACAAGTGTTAATCTGTATTTGTTTCGCTTCTTTTGGTGAGGGGAGCGAGAGGGGGGGAGGGGGAGTACACCTAATGCTAAAAGCAATTTTTTAATTCTTCATGCTCAGAACCTATTTGTATCAAAACTAATGAGTAATGTATAACATAATGAAATGCAGATGTAAGAAACTTAGCTTCTTTGATATGTAGTTTATTTGGGCATATAGTAGGAATCATTTTACAACTTCTCTTTTTGTTTTGAAAAAAATTCCTACCACTCTCCTTTCCTAATAAGAAAATTTCTCCACCACTAGTCTTTAATTGACTGTTTCCTTAAGTGCATATTCTTGAATATCTTAAATTATCTCTCTGCAGATGTTATAATTTTGTTCTACAGTGCATATTGGATTCACTATTTTTCTAGCTGAAAACTTTTTTCCTTTCCCTACATATCAGATAGCAAAACTTAAGAATCTGTAAACATTTCCTGTTTCTTATTGCCATATAAGTATCATTCATCACAAGTTTTTCTCTCCTTAAAGTAAAGTAAACCATAGATTCAAAATGCTGATGTAAGTACTCAAAATTAGGAACACGTAATGTAATAAAATAATGCTAATTAGCTATTCATCAGAATTGGATGACCTAAAACACAAGCGGCAGAAACTTATAAACACTGGATCATGGTTTTTGAACTATTGATTCCTTTATTGGAATAAAAAGGCCAGATAGGATAACAGAAATACTTCAGGAGAAAGAGGTCAAAATTGAACTTAGTAGTCAGTTTTAAGGTGTTACTAAACTACATGAAGTGGAACACAAGTATCAGGACTGTGACATGGCATTTTCCGTGTCTCTTATGTAACATTCTGACCTAATTATCTAAGTGACTTTTACCTCTCTCCAACTTTGACATATTTTTTATCTTAACATTGTCATCTCTTCTGTTTTGTCTTTTGTACTTAATTAAGGAACCATGAGAAAACTTAGGGTATGACAAATTTTCCTTTACCAGTCCCATTAGCCTTGCTACACTTAATAGTGCTGATTAACTGGTAGCAAAAGTTCTTGTTCTGTTTGTATCTAGTGGTTTGAAATGAAGCTTACTTTATCTTCCACAAATGTTAATGAGAAACTCATCTGAATTCACAACAGAATGTGAAATAATCATTACTTAGATATTTTATGAAGTGAAGTGTCACGGATATACTGAAACGTGGACAAATCGAGTTATACTGCATTATGGTCAGTTCACACACAACCTTGATGTGACAGTACTGAGATCAATCTGTGCTTCTTTCTGCACATTTAACAATATTCCATTACAATGCCATGGTAACAGTGTTGTTGCCGTCACCTTTATGTGATGGTTGGCTTTCTTGTAGACAATATTTTTCTTTCATGACAATGCTAGTTATGAAGTGTTTGAGATTTCATTTTGTAGTATGTTGTTTCATTTATCATCAGAAATGTGAATGATGAAAATCTTATTGAGCCAGTGTGTAGTATCCCAGGCTGTACAGTTTGTCCGATTCAAAATATATGGGCATGGACTTTAAGAATTCTATCTGAAGCAAACTTGAAGTGGAAATAGAGACAAACTATATGAATCATGTTTGTTTTGTGTTACTACTTATGACTTTATTAAAAGTGACATTTTATGAAGCAAGGTTATTAACATTTTTAAAGTTTATCCATCTGTTTAACCCATTATATTTTAAACTTAAATTTCCTCATAGCTAGGTATTACCTTACCAGTGCAGATACTTAGCATCATAATTGCAATATTCAATGAATATTTCTCTTACACAAAATGCAGGTGTAATAGATTCCTCCTTGAAAATATAAATTTTATATTTATGAACCCACTCCTAAAATTCATTTTTTGACTAAGGTAATTGTATGTATTTGTATTGTATTTCTTAATAAAATTTTGGAGTAAGTAATTTGCTGAATTTGCCAAAATTATGTGATCTGTATGTTCTGGAAAAGCTGAACCCACCTATTGTAAGGCCTAAATTTTTGTTTTAATATCAAAAGTATTTTTTGATGTCCTCCTGGCATGACTAAAATGTAGCTAAAGTGATCCTTATCATCATCTAAATTATCACTTGGATAAAGTTGCACCATGCATCTTTTAAGAGGAAAAACCACCTCAGTTGCAATAATGTATTGAACAGAGCACCTATGTCTTGCAGAATAATTTTTTTCTGGAACATTCAGGTGTAAAATTAAGAACATTGCTTAATTTTGCATTGGACAGTCCCCCACCACACCCTGTGTCTTAATATGAGTTAAGCACTGATGGAATCAGAGAAGGTTGTGTCACTGTCTTATCACAGTTGTGTGTGAACCAACCTTTGATACCGGTACTGTGTACTGATCTTTGAGCAACATTCTTGTATTTTTTCAAAGTATATTCTTCTTCAACTGTTTTAATGGAGTAACAAAATTTCTTGTGTTTTTCTGAGACACCCAGTAACAGTGTAGGAGGTGTCGTTTTACTTGAGAAAACAGAAAATATAAATGTGGATTTTAGTGGTATAACATGCTTTGGACAAGTCTTTCTGAGCCTCTTGTCAACAGTTACAAACATCAGCACTTGCTCATCAATATTTCTGTGCAGTCTTATATACTTATTTTTTAATGTTTTCTTCGGAAACTTAACCCAGTGTAGACGTCAGTACAATGTATTTTTCAGGTATTGTTTCAAAGTACTGTAATAATTATTAATAGACATGTATTATAGGGATATTTGACGCCCAGAAAAGAGAAAATATTATTAAGCACATGAAACCTTTCTTTAGAGTGGTAATGCTAGGGGTTAAGTGTTTGAAAGCAGTAGGCATAAGAAGCTTTTGCTTAAGGAGAGGACTTTAAAAGTATCGGTAAAGGGGAATAATTTTAAATTAACATGACTGTATTCCAGATTCAATAATTACAAAACAGATTAAAAAATACAAGAAGTGTGAAAACAGTTATAAAATTTCAATGAATACCTCCTCTAAATAAACAGAGTACAGAGAAACCATTCTTGTTACAAATAGATTTGCGTTAATGAACAAGAAGAAAATACTAAACAAATTACATGTTTCAGTAGTCTCAAAACTTCGCTTTTCTTTTCCCAGAAAAAAAAAAAAAAAGTGTGTGTGTGTGTGTGTGTGTGTGTGTGTGTGTGTGTGTGTGTGTGTGTGTGTGTGTGTGTGTGTGTGTGGGAGGGGGGGGGGGGGGCAGTGTTACTCTGTTTTCTGCAGCTGAGGCTTAGGAAAAGGGTGAGCCATGGTTCAGGTTATGAGGAAGGGAAATAATAGCCACATAAGAACATCATGTATGGCAAAGAAGTAGTAGAAATAAATATAAGGGACGAGGTATATCCTCCAAAGCTCTCATGTGCCATTTTGTGACTTTCCTTTGTTCATAGTTTCAAGTACCTTTGTTATTTTGGAATTGTGTATCTTCCTTACTGCTCAGCTGTGTATTTATAACATTTCTGCAACCATTTCTTATGTTCCTTCTGCAATCCTGTTAGTTCTGTGGTATTCTTTAGAATTTTCTTTTTACCTAGTCCAGTATGTTTAATTTCCTTCCAGAAGTGGATTGCTAAGTTGAACAACTTAACAACACATTTTGAGAGTTTCTTAAATGAAATTTTGAGACACATTAATCCATTTATTCAGTCACAAGATTAGCTATAATGTTATTATGAGCAAATATATTTCCTGTCCTTTCTTTTTTTAACGTTGTGTATGAAAGATTTGGAAAGTAAGATTATTGTAACAGACATCAGGAGTCTCTGAATGATATAAGCTAGGGGGTTTCATGAAAAGCTATTCTGTCAAAGATGCCAAGTTTTATCTATATGAAATCTGTAATATATTAAAAATATAGAATTTTGAGTTTCCAGTTTTATTCTACTTGCAAGGTCTGCTTCAGTTTATTAATTTTCAGACTGTTGTGTACCTGACTAACAGTGTGTGGGTAGTTTTACTAATGAATGTTGTGAGGATCTGGTGTTGGCATTTGATTTCTTGCTCTTTCCGTATTTTAATATGCTGGAAACAAAACTTATTTAGAATGAGCTATTGTTGCAGCTACTATACTAACTCACCTGAATGAAGAAATTTTCATTAGAAAATGACATATTTTATTTAGACTGGAAATGTTTTAAAACGAAAAATGTATGTGGTATGGTGTATAACTGGATGCATGCAAGTTCAAGTTAGCAATTGAATACAGAAAAACATGTACTGTGAAAATATTGGAATTATGTATTTTATTGAAATTTGGTGCTCAAAGGACAAATTTTGTACCTTTTATATACACTGAGAACTAAATAAACATATCCTTATAAGAAACAAACCCTCTTTCTTTTTTTCATTTCAGAACCTGACTTTACAAGGTTTAAAGGCAAATAGCAAGAAGATACAGAGCATAACCATATGAGTAGCATTTTGTTTTAACAAACTGTTACTCTTTTTAATGTATCTTCAAAAGTTGGTGAAATGGTCATTTGAGTAGTGCAGTACATCTTTTTAACAAGTTATATACAAAAAATAGCATCTTTAATAAGTAAATTGTTACTAACAAGGGGATGGATGATGTCAATGTTTTCCCATTTTTAATTTCTTTTTTGTAAGAGTAAAGCCAGGTTTAGCTGACTGCAACTGGGAGATTGGTTTTGATCACCACAGTGCTTTACTGTATATTAACCTTTGGAGGTGGTGTGCTCTTCTCTTACTCAGATCTTGGAACTGACTTATCCAGAAATGTACAGTGGGACATAACTTTTAACTATGACTTCAAACCCATCTACTTCATCAGTAAATCTGAAACATTGTCAGTCAAGCAAGACATTAAACTAGTTTTTCAAATAATGCTAACACTTGTACCACGCATGAGTGGAGAGGAGGGAGGGGGGGGGGGGGGGGGGGAGAAGCACATGCGCAAGTGGGTGTGGGCGAAGGGGTGCGGGGGGGGGGGGGGGGGGGGGCGTGTCTTGTTGAAATATTGCCTAGTTAATCATTTTCATTTTTGTATAAATTTTTTAGGGAGTGTGGTGGAGAATAAGACACCAGTAAGATAAATAAAGTAGGCCTTTATCAATTAAGAGAACCACATATCCATATACACTTAGTAACATTGGTTGTTAGTGAAAAAAAAATCCTTCATTTGGTTCTAAATTTTACAAAGGTGTTCAGTGCATGTGCTTCTCTCTCCCTCTCCCCCTTCCCCTACTTCTCACCCTATGTGCACAGTGCGTGGATGACAAAACTAATGTGTGCCAGTAGTTTCAGTTACCAAAGATCCATGATGTTACCCTTTTTTTTATTTATAATAATGTTTTGATTCCAACTTTTGACTGTAAGGTCAGAGATGAACTTTCACATGTAGAGAAAAGAGTATGAATGGTTGGAAAAAGGCACACTCACAAGAACATAGCTGAATAGCAAACAAGTCACAGCCTCACATATTTTATAAAATTTTGAGGAAACTGTCATGCATCTAAAAGAATAAATTGTGCAAATCACTGTTTTAGCCATATCCTCATTATTCTCAGTTAATGGTGATATGAAAAAAACTCAAAGTTGAACTATAGTAGAACATCGACTGTAAGGGTAGAGGAAGACAGGAATTGGCTCATTAAAACAGTCATTGATTGAAAATAATTTTCAAAGAAATAAGCCAAGTGTGATGACAAATGAGATTATGCTAATATTGTTAAACTGACATAATTTGTATGACAGTGTTTATGAAAAGTTAGTGGTATACTAATGCAGCAGCTTTGATTTAGGAATATGAATATCTGGTTGGGGCATATGTACCAGCTACATAAGTGTACACCAAATTCTTACTTGCACAATCATTCATATGCCATCAATATGTGCATTTCCTTGTGGTCATGCCACCATTGAATACTGCTGTACACTGAAATAACAAAATCAGCACAGAATAGTTAAATAAAAATTGAAAAACAGAAAGAGAAATGTTAACCTAAATAAACATAGAAACATACATCTTGAAAGGTCTCCATCTAGTGGACATGGATCCTTTCTTCTGGGTCTTTCGTCACACTGAGGCAGTTAACAGCTGTGTTCCATGCATGCTGGACTTGTTGACATTATACTTTTGTCAAGAATGTATTTCCATTAACTTTTCTCTTTCTTTAGTTAAAATTTCTATTTGAGTGCTTTGTGCTGATCATTGTTGTTTCAGTATACCACCAATTCTGTTGTTGGTGAATGTAATGAAACACAGTGAAGTATTTATTTTTATGTAATAAGTATTGGAAATAATGATTACTGATCTATACTGAGATTTAATGTTTCATGTCCTTAAAAGTATTTTGGTTATGTAGTTCAATAATGATCCAGAATTTTAAGAAGTGTAAAATGAAAAGTGCACCCTCCAGAAAATAGAAAAAAGAGCCTTTTTACCCACAGCAGAGTCATGAAATTCTGGAATTATAGTTCCGTCTTTGGTTGTTGTAAATTTAGAGAAAGCTTTAGACAGTCTGAACTATAGTTTTGAAGACAGCAGGGATAAAATATGGGGACTGAAAGGTCATTTACAGTTTGTACAGAAACCAGACTGCAGTTATAAGAGATCAGGGGTATGAGAGGGAAACGGTGGTCAAGAAGGAAGTGAGAGAAATTTGTAGCCTGTCACCTTGTTAGTCAATCTGTACATTGAACAAGCAGTGAAGTAAACCAGGGAGAAACTTGGAAATAGAATAAAAGCGAAAAATTTATGGTTCACCGATGGCATTGTAATTCAGTCAGAGGTGGCTAAGGACTTAGAAGAGCAGTTGAATGGATGGATAATATCTTGAAAAGATGAACATAAATAAAAGCAAAACAATGGTAATGGAATGTAGCCAAAACGAGTAAGGTGATGCCAAGGGAATTAGATCAGTAAAGCCACACTAAAAGTAGTAGAAGAGTTTTACTATTTTGACAGCAAAATAACTGATACTAGTCAAAATAGAGAAGACTTAAAATTTAGACTGGCTATTTCAAGAAAAGAATTTCTGAAGAAGAGAAATTTGTTAATATTTTATATATACTTAGGTGTTAGGAAGTCTTTTCCTAAGGTATTTTTCTGGATGTAGCCTTTTACAGAAGTGTAATGTGCACAATAGGCTAATCAGACAACAGGAAAATAAAAGTTTTTAATCTGTTGTGCTACAAAAGAATGCTGAAGATTAGATGAGTAGATTGCATAACAAATGAAGGGGTACTGGATCAATTGGGAGAAAACAATCTTGAGGCATCAAGGAATTGTCATTTTGGTAGTAGATGAAAGTGTGGGGTATTAGATATGTTAAATGCAATTAGCAGGTTTAATTGGATGTAGGCTGCAGTAGTTATGCAGAGAAGAAGTGGTTTGCACAGCATGGAGAGCTGCAACAGTCCGGTCCTCGGATTGAAGAACACAACTACAGGTATACTATATTGAAGGAAAGAAACGTGGCAAGGCCAATATTTTATTAATATGACACACGTGGTATTTGAAAGCACACCAGTTAATAATGCAATGTGAAAGAAAAGGCAGTAGACTCATAGGAGAAAGTGAATAGAAAATGAGCATAATGGTAACGAAAGAAATGTAAGTAGAATGTATTTCCAGAATGAATCTTTTTCACTCTTCAGCAATGTGTGCACTTTCTATATATTTTTTGAAGCTTAAAACTGTATGTGAGAATGGGACTCATACACAGAACCATGCCTTTTGCAGGCAATATTCTTACTGATGGAGCTATCCAGGCACAGATCATGGACTGCTTTCATACAGTTAGAAATTGACATGGAGTATGAAGAAGGTTAGTAAATTAAAAAGAAAGAAAAATCAGTGCATGAAATGTTTGAGAAATGGTGGGGATGGGAGGGTGGGGGGGGGGGGGGGGAGGGGACTTCATAGTAAAAATCAATTGAAAGTTTCAGTGCCCATTGTTGTGATTATGTCATGTAGGACACATGTGCTGGAAATGCACAACTGGAATTTATTCTTCATCACTTGCTTGGCTTGTGTCATTCTTAGTCTGTTTTTTACTTTCTTATCAGTTTTCCACTGTTCGTGTCTTTGATCCTTTTCATATTGCTACACTCTTCTTTTAATATCTGTATTTTCCTGTGTCCACATTCTCTCTATACAAACATCTCTCTTCTTCCTAAGTCAAATTCATTCACCAGTAATGTTCCTCATATTGTAATTTAACAACGAAAATAATCAATTTTTGACAGTATAATGTCAGTAGATAGATAAAAAAATGTATTCACTAAGCAGCGGCAGGAGAACACACACTTTTAAAAAAATGTTTTATTTATGCAAGCTTTTGGAGCCAGTGCCTCCTTCTCTTGGCAGAATGGTCGAAGTGGAAAGAAGAAGGGTGAAGGAAAAGGGTCGGAGAGGTTTAGGAAAAGGGGTAGAGTTCGGAAAAGTTGCCCAGAACCCCAGGTCATGAGAGACTTCAGTACGGGACGAGAAGGAAAGACTGATTGTTGGGGTGTCCCCAACAATCAGTCTTTCCTTCTCATCCCATCCAGTTAGTCCCCCATGACCTGGGCTTCAAGATGAATCTCCTCCCGGTGACTCTACCCCTTTTCCTAAACTTCTCCAGTCCTTTTTCTTCACATCTCTTCCTTCCCCTCAACCCTTCTGTTGGAAGAAGGAGCCACTGGCTCCAAATGCTTGCGTAAGTAAAACCTTTCTTTTATGTGTGTGTTCTCCTGACGCCACTTGGTGAGTAAATTTTTTATCTATTCAATTATACCATATTATTTAATTGGATAGATAAAAAATCTACTCACCAAGCGGCAGCAGAACACACACATAAAAGACTGTTGTGTCTGGCAAGCTTTTGGAGCCAATGCCTCCTTCAGGCAGAAAGGTTGAAGGGGAAGGAAGAAGGGTGAGGAAAAGGACTGGAGAGGTCAAGGAAAAGGGGTAGAATTGGGGAAAGTCACACAGAACTGTGGGTCAGGGGAGACTTATCATACAGGATGAGAAGGAAAGACTGATTGCTGGGACTGCATCGGACAAGATTTGAAAACCTAAGAGCTTAAAGGTGCAAGACAGAATAATATGCAAGACAGAGATTACTGCTTAAACATTATACATGAGTTAATAAGAGTGAACAGCTAAGTGCATTGTACGTAACAGACATAGGAGGGGGGGAGTGAAAAATAAACGGGAAATACAATGAAAGATATATAAAAATATAATGTGAAGAAATGCTGAGATGGAAGAAATTAATGTAAATTAAGGTCAGGTGGGTGGCGAGAACCAAGGACATGTAGCGCAAGTTCCCACCTGCGGAGTTCTGAGAAACTGGTGTCTGACGGAAGAATCCAGATGGTGCATGCGGTGAAACAGGCACCGAGGTCACAAATGTTATGTTGTAGAGCATGCTCTGCAACAAGATATTGCAAGTTGCCAGTATACACCCTCTGCCTATGCCCATTCATCCTAATTGATAATTTGGTGGTACTCATGCCGATGTAGAAGGCTGAACAGTGTTTACATAATAGCTGATATGTGACAGGTGTCATTTCGCAAGTGGCTCTCCCTTTGACAGTACATGTTTTGCCAGTTACAGGGGTATTATAGGTGGTGGCAGGAGGGTGCATAGGGCAAGTCTTGCAGTGGGGACGGTCACAGGGGTTGGGCCATAGGGCAGGGTGATGGGTGCAGAAGGAGCATAGATCCCGACAAGAATATTGTGGAGATTGGGAGGGCAATGGATAGCTACTCTAGGTGTCGTGGGCAAAATTTCAGACAGATTGGATCTCATTTCAGGGCATGATTTTAGGAAGTAATGGCCCTGTCGAAATAGCTGGTTAACACATTCCAGACGAGGATAATACTGAGTCACTAACGGTGTGCTTCGAAGCTATTATGTGGAGGAATCAGCAGTACCATGATTGGATGTGATGGCCTGGGAAATCTGCTTTTTAACTAGGCTGGTGGGGTAATTACGTGCAGTGAAGGCTGAGGCGAGAATGGTGGTGTATTGCTGTAAAGAGTGTGCATTCGAACAAATACATTTGCCTCGGATGCCGAGGCTGTATGTGAGGGAATGTTTGACATCATAGTGTAATTTGTTTATCGTTCCAGCTCTCCCATCATCTTTGTATTTTATAACTGCACTGTTCTATTCATTCTTTTACTTTATCTTATCATATTGCACTTTCCTTTGACTTGTTGCATGTACTTAAATCCCTTGTGTCAGTTTTCAGTGCATTTGACTTAGTGGACAATCCAATTTGTTTCGTTGCTGGCATCTTTTGCGTTATTGGAGATTGTCTACATTTTGCTATATATTTTTAGCGTGGAGGGAAAAAAGAAGTCTGTTAAGAGAGTAAAATTTTTTTAAATAGATGGAATCATTTTTGACCTGGTGTGACTGCATGATAAACTGTTTGTAATTTACAAATGAGTGATGGCGTTCTGAAAGAACTGAAACTTTGAAACCTACCTCTCTCTCTCTCTCTCTCTCTCTCTCTCTCTCTCTCTCTCTCTCTCCCTCCCCCCCCTCTCCCTCCACACACACACACACACACACACACACACACACACACACACACACACACACACATATGACCACAGACTCTTGGCTGTTGAAAGAGTTGGGCTTCAACAGCCAGAGACTGTGTGTGTGTGTGTGTGTGTGTGTGTGTGTGTGTGTGTGTGTGTGTTTTCAATGAAGGCTGTGTTGGCCAAAGTTCACTTTCTGACAGCCTTTTTGTTTTGCCTATCTGCAAGTCCACACCTCTTCTGTATATGTATGGTGAATAGCAACTAACCTTTTCATAAAATTGTTACATTTCATCATTCATTTTCCATTGTTTGATAAAATTCTTGAATTCTTTTATCTCCAATCAGTACCTTTTCTGTAGTTACTTGATCTACTTATCTAATCCTCAGCAGTCCTCTCTAACCCGACATTTCAAAATCTTATACTCTCTCTGTTTCCGAACTGTTTATTGTCCACATTTCCTTCTATGGATGCTACTTTGCAGACAAATACATTCAGAAGAAGCTTCTTAACATTTAAAATTATACTTGATGGTACATATTTACAATGGAGAAAAGAGCAGCAAGTTGTCATGAAAGCCATCATTTTATTACAGCAAACTTCCATTTCAACTATTACACAGTCATCTTCAATACGTATAACAGCAGGTGACATTAATCCAAAGTTATACTTTGGACTAATACCACCTATTGTTATATGTACTGAAGATGACTATGTAATAGTTGAAATCTAGATCTACTGTAATAAAATGACAGATTTGTGATGGATTGCTGTCCTTTCTCCATTGTCTATATTCAATGATGGCTGCATGCAGCCAGATCATATTTATTCCAATTTAGGTAATGTATTTTTACTTATTTAGAAAATCTGTTTTTAATATTGCAGCTCTGCATTTTATATCCTCTTTACTTCTGCCATCATCAGTTATTTTGTTTCTAAAATACTAAAACTCTTTATTGCCCTTAGTCTCATTACCTAACATTATTAGTTCAGAATGGCATTAATTAATATGACATTATTTCATTATTTGTGTTTTACTTCCATTGAAGTTTCTCTTATACCCACTTTCAAGACAGAATCTGTTTTGTTTTGTTGCTCTTCGAAGTCCCTTGCTGTCTCTGGCAGAATTACTGTGTCATCTAGAAACCTCGAAGTTTTCATTTCTTCTCCCTGAACTTCAAGTTTCTATCCAAATGTCTCCTTGGTTTCCTTTACTATTTGCTTGAGGTACAGGTTGACTAACATGAGGGATTGACTACAACCCTCTGTCACTTCTTTCTCAACTACTGTCTCCCTTTCATTGCCAGACTCTTATAACTTCAATCTGGCTTCTGTACACATTGAAGATAATCATTCACTCCTTGTATTTTATCCACTCAGCCTCTAGAATTTCAAAGTGTGTTTTCCAGTCCACTTAGTCAAAAGGTTATTGCTAAATCTGCAAATGCTCTAAATGTAAGTTTTCCTTTTTTGGCCTTTTTCTAAGAGAAGATGTAGGGTCAGCATTGCCTCACATATTCCTATAGTTTTTCTGGAATGTAAACTAATCTTCCAATGGGTCAGCTTCTACCAATCAACCATTCTCCCGAAAATAATTTGTATTAGTATTGAAACTTCCTGGCAGACATACATTCTGGAAACATACCCCAGGCTGTGGCTAAGCCATGTCTCCACACAATATCCTTTCTTTCAGGAGTGCTAGTTCTGCAGGGTTCGCAGGAGAGCTTCTGTAAAGTTTGGAAGGTAGGAGATGAGATACTGGCAGAAGTGAAGCTGTGAGGATGGGGTGTGAGTCATGCTTCGGTAGCTCAGTTGGTAGAGCACTTGCCCTCGAAAGGCAAAGGTTCCGAGTTCGAGTCTCGGTCTGGCACACAGTTTTAATCTGCCAGAAAGTTTCATATCAGTGCACACTCCGCTGCAGAGTGAAAATCTCATTCTGTATTAGTATTTTTCAACCAGGACTATAATACTGATAGTTTGGTAATTTTCACACCTGTCAGTACCTATTACATTTTTCTTGAAGCCTGATGGTATTTCACTTATCTCTTATATCTTGCATATCAGGTAGGATCGTTTTGTCATGGTTGTTTCTCCCAAAGTTGTTAACAATTCTGTAGTCTGTTATGAGTGCTTCATTTTGACTTAAATCTTTCGGTGTGCTTTCAAATTCTTCTCATAGAGTTGCATTCCCCCCCTCTCATCTTCAGCCACTCCTTCCCTTTCCCTAGTAATGCCTAAAAGTTTTTTTTTTTTTTTTATACATGGCCCTTCCATATACAGGGTGTTACAAAAAGGTATGGCCAAACTTTCAGGAAACATTCCTCACACACAAATAAAGAAAAGATGTTATGTGGACATATGTGGACATGTGTCCGGAAACACTTAATTTCCATGTTAGAGCTCATTTTAGTTTCGTCCACCTACGCTCAATGGAGCACGTTATCATGATTTCATACGGGATACTCTACCTGTGCTGCTAGAACAAGTACGACACAACATGTGGTTCATGCACGATGGAGCTCCTGCACATTTCAGTCGAAGTGTTCGTACGCTCCTCAACAACAGATTCGGTGACCGATGGATTGGTAGAGGCGGACCAATTCGGACCAATTCCATGGCCTCCACGCTCTCCTGACCCCAACCCTCTTGACTTTCATTTATGGGGGCATTTGAAAGCTCTTGTCTACACAACCCCGGTACCAAATGTAGAGACTCTTTGTGCTCGTATTGTGGACGGCTGTGATACAATACGCCATTCTCCAGGGCTGCATCAGCGCATCAGGGATTCCATGCGATGGAGGGTGAATGCATGTATCCTCGCTAATGGAGGACATTTTGAACATTTCCTGTAACAGTGTTTGAAGTCACGCTGGTGCGTTCTGTTGCTGTGTGTTTCCATTCCATGATTAATGTGATTTGATGAGAAGTAATAAAATTAGCTCTAACATGGAAAGTCAGCATTTCCGGACACATGTCCACATAACATATTTTCTTTCTTTGTGTGTGAGGAATGTTTCCAGAAAGTTTGGCCGTACCTTTTTGTAACACCCTGTATATTCCTTCCACTTTTCAGCCTCCCCGTCTTTCCTTAGTACTGAGTTGCATTCTGAGCGCATGATATGATTACAGTTGTTTGTCTCTTCTAAAAAGGGTTCTTTAATCCTCTTGTATCTGTCTATCCCAATGTCATGCATGCTACCTTCCTGCAATTTCTTATGTTTTAATCTGAAGTTCAAAACCAGTAGATTATGTTCGGAGCTTATAGCTGCTCATGGAGAAGTTGTGAAGTTTAAAAGCTGGTTTCAGAATCACTGCCTTACTATTATATAACGTATCTGAAACCTTTCAGTCTCTCTAAGTCTCTTCAACATTTAAAACCTTCTTTCAAGATTTGTGAACCATCTGTTAACAATGATTTAATTATGTTATGTACAAAATTCTATTGGGCAGCTCCCCTTTTAATTCTTTTCCCCTAGTCTATGAGTCTATGCTTCTCACCTTCGAGTTATGTTGTGTGACATTAATGTTAAATTTTCCGGAGTAATAGCCCCACAGTCGGATCTCCGGGTGGGAGCAACTTTGATGTCCCAAACACCAAGTGGTGCTGAGAAGAAGATACAGACTCTTCACGTCTGTACATATAACTGTCGCTCTCTAATAGGCAATGACAGACTAGAAGAGATCGAGAAAGAGCTTACAAAAATCAACTGGAGTATTGTTGGTTTAAGCGAAGTTCGCCGAAAAGGGGAAGACTGTCTCCGTTTGCGCTCTGGCAACTTGTTTTACTTTTGTGGCGACCCAGAAGGAAAACTCAATGGAGTTGGGTTCTTAATCAACAAGAATCTTAGAAGGAACTTCCAGCAGGACAGCTCGAATGGTCCTGAAGGTGTCGAATAGGTATAAAATACAGATTGTTCAGGTGTACGCTCCCACCTCAAGTCACCCTGACGAAGAAATTGAATCCTTTTACGAAAGTCTGGATAACACCTGTAAAAAAGGTAGCGATTGTCACTTCCAGATGGTCATTGGAGATTTCAATGCAAAAGTTGGCACCAAGAAACAAGGCGACACAGTGGTGGGCAACTATGGGATTGACGACCGAAACGATAGAGGTGAGAGATTAGTCCAGTTCGCTGAGTACACCAGTATGTCCATCATGAATACGTTCTTTAAGAAGCACCCTGACCGAAAATGGACTTGGAGGAGCCCAAATTTCAGTGTCAAAAATGAGATAGACTTTATTCTGTCAAATATTCCGCAGATTGTAAAAGACGTATCAGTGCTAAATCAGTTCAACACTGGCAGTGATCACCATCTTGTGAGAGCAAGGGTCGAACTCAATGTAAGAAATGAAAGGAGTAAACTTATGAAAGGGAAGAGAAGGGTAATCAACCTCAAAAACCTGGAAGAACATTCCTCGAAATTCCAAGAAGTCCTCCAAAGCAAGTTCCACGTAACTAAAGATTGTGATTTGGCAGAAATGATTGTTTCAAGTGCACAAGAAGTCGGTGGCCTATGCCAAAAAAATAAACAACCAAAGAAATTCAGTGCCAAAACTGAAACCCTTTTACAACAGAGGAGAGAAATGAAAATCCAAACCGATCGTGACATGGTGGCGTATTCCGAACTATGTAAGGCAGTGCGAAGAGAAATGAAAACTGACATACAGAAATTCACTGAAGACACCTTACGAGCAAGCTTGGAGAACAAGACAAGTTTAAAGTCAGCCAAACACAAACTCACAATAAGTAAAAAGCAGATTATCGCACTCGATGGAAATGACAGTCGAATCACTGAAAAGGAGGCGGTTTTGAAGTTCATCAGAGACTTTTATAGCAATTTGTATAGCAATCCAGGGGAAAATTTGAGTGTATCTAATTTAAATGATATATCTAGTGTTCCAGATATACTCCCATCGGAAGTCATGTGTACTCTAGATAGCACGAAGAAGGGAACAGTGCCGGGTGATGATGAGCTCAGCGTTGACATCCTCAAACTGGCAGGAGAGGTAACAATAAATCACTTGGCAAAAGTATTTACTTCCTGCCTGCACTATGCTTCAATCCTACTATCGTGGAACAAGGCTAAGATTAGTTTGATACACAAGAAAGGAAGTATTCACGATATTAAAAACTACCGTCCTATCAGCTTGCTCTCAATTTTGTACAAAATTTTTACAAAGATCTTGTTAAACCGAATTAGTTCCACCCTAGACTCAGCCCAACCTATCGAACAAGCTGGATTCCGAAGCAATTTTAGCACTATTGACCACATTCTGACCGTTAGTGAAGTGATAAGCAGAGCGAATGAATACCAACTGCCTCTCTGCATTGCCTTTGTTGACTTTGAAAAGGCATTTGACTCCGTTAGCCATGTAGCTGTCCTCCAAGCTTTGAGTGAGCAAGGAGTGGGAGCAGCATACATTGAAGTGCTCAGGAAAATCTACGAGAATTCTTCAGCTTATGTTAACATCGGCAAATCAACTCAAGAATTCCGCATCATGAGGAGTGTCAAGCAAGGCGATCCCATCTCCCCAAAACTGTTCTCTGCTGTATTGGAAATGGCTATGTCAAAGCTGAGCTGGGAAGGTAAGGGAATTAGAATTAATGGAAGAAGGCTTACCAACTTGAGATTTGCTGATGATATTGCCTTACTGGCCAAAGACTTCGCAGAGCTCCAAAACTTAGTTACAGATCTTGCATCGGAATGTCAGCTGGTTGGCTTAAACATGAACCTTTCCAAAACAAAAGTAATATCCAACAAATGGGTCCCAGCTGGAGATGTGAAAGTGAAGGACAGTCTACTAGAAGAGGTCAGTGAATATGTCTACCTTGGCCAGATTATAAATATGAAGGGAGACATAAAACCAGAAATCTATCGACGCATCAAGCTTGGCTGGCAAGCATTTGGGAAGAATTCAAAAGTATTCAGATCAAAAATGCCAGTAAATCTGAAGAAAGCAGTATTTGATCAATGCATTCTTCCTGTGATGACGTATGGATGCGAGACATGGACACTGAACTCATTCACAAAAGGGAAACTTAGGACAGCACAGAGAGCCATGGAGAGATCAATGCTGGGCTATACAAGAAAGGACAGGAAAAGGGCAGATGACATCCGGTCTGTGACGAAGGTTAATGACATCTTAGAGAGAGTAGGTTCCTTGAAATGGCAGTGGGCTGGCCACGTCGCAAGAAGAAAAGACAACAGATGGACGAAGCTAGTACTGGAGTGGAGTCCGAGAGAGCACCGGAGGCTTAGAGGAAGACCACCAGACAGATGGGACAAAGACATCAAGAAGATCGCTGGTAACACCTGGCAGAGAACTGCCCAAGACCGTCCCACTTGGAGAAGACAGCTGAAAGCCTACCTGAATCCACGACTCGAAGAGGCCACATCATCTAATGATTGAATTGGCTGATGATGATGATGATGATGATGAGTCTATGTCTTCTATTATTTTTGTTTGTCTTTCTTTTCCTATTGTTGAATTCTAGTTGCCATCTCAATTAACATAATGAATAATCTCTTTTATCACATCACACATTTCTTCAATCACTTCACAATGCGTGGAATCATTGGCATATATACTTCTAGTAATCTGATGAGGTTTGGCTTTCAGTCTGTGTTGGCTCTGATAATGTGTTTACTGTGTTGCTTATAGCAGTTCAAATGCATTCCTGTTTTCTTATTCCTGATTAGACCTACCCCTGCATTAGCTGCACATGATTTTTGTATTGATAACCCTTACTGAACAGACCAAAAATCAGGTACTTCCTGCCACTGCACTTTTCTGTTCTCACTGTATTTCACTTCAGTCTATCCACTTCATCCTCTTCTTCTTCTTGTTTGGACCATGCTTGTTCAACTGTTGGGCTTTGATCTTTGCCCAGTACTGTCGCATCGTCTGCTGATGTGACTCCTTCCTTTCTTCTATCCAGGGGGTACCTTTACTTCGGGGCTTTGCCTGAAATCCTTGGACCTCCTTGAGGGTATGTCTCACAGACTGTCTGTTCTGGAGACTAGTTATTCCCAATTCTTTAATGTCCCTTTCAGTCTCTATCAGCCAAGTGGTGCAAACCTTCTTGTTTTGCCAGAAGGTGAACAGACAGTTGGTCAGTCTGTTTGGAGGCAATGTTGCAACATGGCTATAGAAAGCTACCCTTCTTTTTCTTGCACAGTCAGAGAGCCTCTCAATATGTTTGTAGACCTCAGAGTTATGTCATCTTCTGAATTCCCCAGGCCTAGAATCTTCCTGAGGATTCTCCTCTGTTTGACATGCAATTTCTCTATCCATTTCACTTTTCATATTCTCTATAGCCCAGTAGAATTAGTATTCAAATTGGAAATAATTGATACAAAAGGTTTTATTGTTTTAATGGCTCCGCTTGTGTCCCAGTATGAGTATCCCAGGTCTTCCCCCTCAGTGGAGTTGTGGAAAAGTGGTGGGGGCAAAAATTTACCCAAAAAGGGGGTATTTTTTCGGTTTTGTGATTATATCTTGTAAATGACTAACAATATCAAAAACATAGTCCAATTAAAAATTGTAGGGCATGAAATTCTGCATTGAATGAGACCATCCACATTTTTTTGGATTACCCATTTCCATGCTTGTGCTCTTCGAAATTGGACCAATTTTACATGTTCATGTAAAAGTTTCGTTCTAACCTCTGTTTTTTGGCAATATTGTTGAAACTAATCCACCTATCAATAATGTCGTTCATAAAAAAGATATGAAGAGATAAATTTTGCATTCGATGAAACCAAAAGTGAATTTATTGAACCACCCATTTGTGTACAGCTCCTCATTAAAGTTGGACCATTTCTCATCATCAATGAAGACAATTTCAAATGTAGTTCTTCAGTAATTCTTATGTACTCTCTTTTAAATACAGAACTGTAGCAACCCATTGTCTTGTACTTATTTTATATAGTAATAGAATAAAATATTAAAATTTTGTAAAATTTGAAAAATAATATTAAAAAAGTTTTTCTTATATCGAGGGTTAAGAACTGAGACCTTGTGTCTGACAGATGTCAGAAAAAGTTCTGGCTCAAAAAAACTTGTAAGTGAAAAAAAATATGTTACAACAAAATGGTGCATAAACGACACTGCACAACCTGAGAGTAATACATGATTATTCTCTAAATAAAAAAAATCAAAACAATCAAAATTTTTATTAAAAGTTACATGTTTTAGCTCCCCTGTAAAATTTGTATTTTGTCAGATACGTGGTCTCCATTCATAACCCTCAATATAATATAGTGATACCCATTCAATTGATATGAAGGAGGCAAGAAGAGAGAGACACTCCTTGAAGTTAAGTAGTGGTTATTATAATTCGTAATTACAGAATTTTACATAAATGTATGAGATGAAAAGGATAAAAGTAAGTATGTACACAGATTTCACATACGTCAACATTTGACCAATTTTGTTGAATGTCATTGTATCACTCGGCTCCTCAAAGTCTGTTATTTTCCAAGTCCGACGCCCTGTCGCTCGGCTTCTCAAAGTCGGTAATTTTAGTCACCTCATATATACAGTCCAGATCTTCGTCAACATCTGGTTCATCAGTTTCCTCTGGTTGGGGGGAGTTAGTGCATGAATTCCCCTTGAAGTTGACACAAATTAATGAGCTCTTAGTACCAGGCTTCTGACACCTACAACTACCTGCACAGCCCTTGTTGCATTTGCAGGAAATTGTTGAGAGAAGAGACTGTGGAGCTGGTATTTTGGAGGTAGGAATGGGGCCAAGACCAAACTCTGAAGCCTGCCATCCCCAGAGGAGTGGATCCATTTGTTGTCCTATCCACATTTGTACTTGTAAGTAGGTCCTCAAGCAATGCTGGCGAGCTGCTTCCGACATTGGCGGTAGGGATGCTAGGGTGAATCTGGATTTCACATTCGCTTTGGAAAATAAGTCGAATCGCAATTTGTCTAAAGTGTCTCCTGCCGTACCTCCGTAGAGGGTTGTTAAAAATCGGAGGCCAGCTTTGACAATAGCTTCAACTTGAGTGTCAGGCTCTAAGAAAGGTTTGATATCTTCCAGAAGACATTTATTTTTGACCAGTAGATTGACCACCTTCTACTTCCCCTGACCGAAGAGTGCTGAAGTTGTGTCACATCCACTTATGATGTGAGTGACCTTCTGATGTTGTTTGCCAGTTTGAAACTGCCGGAACAAAATACTTTTGATTAGGTCTTTTCTCTTCCAGGTTTCAAGAAATATATATTTGCTGATGGTGTGGCTAGGGCATTGAGCATGATGAGAAGGTCTGTATCCTCACCAACAACCACAACCTTCTCATGTTCCTGTGATACCTCAAGCTCTCTGGCAACAATTCGGTGGTCTGCGTCTTCGTTAGCTTGCTTTATGGAGAAGGCTTCATCTTCAAGCCTCAAAATAAGCAAGCTAATGAGACGTGCTGTATTTCTGTCATTGGAAAGAAATTGCTCCTGAGTCATAGTCACCATCATTAACTCGGTAAAGATGACCTCAGGAGTAGTGTGCCTTTTGCTCCAGTAGAGGCACTCAGCTTATTTTATGCTCTCAGTGGACAGGTCTGCTGGGTAGTCATCGAACACCACATTTGTCACACGTCTGCTGTATTGTCGTTTTAAACATTCAACGTATTTTGTTAGCATTAACTGGAATGTTTCACCATTCCTCCATACAAGCTGGCGGAGAAGAAATCCACCATCGAAGACAAATGCTGCTTCTTCCAGGTTTACATCATTCAGTGGTGTGAACAAGTCATATAACACTTGGTGAGTCTTCCTCATTCCAGATGCATCGAACAAAGAGGGAGGATAGGGTGCCAGCTCATATCGGAAGAATTCTTTAAGCTGAGAAGTGCTATCCAGTGGAATAATGTTTCAGGGTTCACTGGTACATACTCCCCATGAATGGTCACCTTAGATTTAAATCCCTGTATACTCATCACTCTTTTCTTTCGGACAAACTTGATGTTGTCAAATGTTTGACCAACTAGGGTGAGCATTGAGGATTTGCTCATTTCAAAGGCTCTGTGACAGTTGATTGTGTCATCTCCGATGATTCCTGTGCTAATGGACATAACAAATTTAGTAACAGGAAAAGGATCATGGGATTGAATGCTCTCAATAAATTGCTGAAGGTCTGCATTGTCACGCTAAACTCTGGCATCCCTTGCATCAACATGTTGCTCTGAGGTAGTGAGTGATACCCCACAAAACTCTTCAACCTACCGGGTCACTGTAGTAACAGTTGTATGGTCAGAATCCATCCACTCCGAGTACTGTCGGAAATGCCCCGACCGTGACTGAGCCCTCCGGTACTTTTCAACGAGCGCATTAGTGTTTGCTCAATCTTCATGTCAGACCGTATCCCACTCGAAAACATATCAGACCTTCTGATAGTAAACCAGCCTTTGAGTGCAAACTGTATACAGTCTTCTGATATTTTCTTTTCAAGGCTCATCACGTCTTGTAAATACATCTGTGCAGATTTGGCATACAGAAAATGTTCACTGGCAGGAAAATAGGGTAACATTTTCTTAACAGTGGTGAGGTGCAGTTCCCAGTCGCCACTCCTCTCAGCCTGAATGAACTGCTTCATCAGAGTAATCGTGTTAAAGTAGAGAATCCATAACTTGGCAGTGGGACCATTTAGCTCCAGCTCTCCAAGTTTCTGTGCAAACATGTGCTTCAAAGTTTCATAATCAAGGGCTTCCAAGGAACTTGATGAGGTAGACGTCTCTTCAAGGTGCTGAAGAGTTCTCTCACTGTCACTCATTCTTGTGAGGATAACATGTGTGAGAGCCAAATTGCAAAAGATATGTGCACAAACTGAGCAATAAACAAGAGAGCAATAAACTGTGTTGCCTAGTGGGCGGACGCAGGATGCTGCCGCCTGGTGACTGTGCACTCACATCGTGCACAGTTTCTACTAAAGCAAAAGCTGCTCTTCCAAATGGTGCATTGTTGTTGTTGTTGTTGTTGTGGTTGTGGTTGTGGACTTCAGTCCTGAGACTGGTTTGATGCAGCTCTCCATGCTACTCTATCCTGTGCAAGCCTCTTCATCTCCCAGTACCTACTGCAGCCTACATTCTTTTGAATCTGCTTAGTGTATTCATCTCTTGGTCTCCCTCTACGATTTTTACCCTCCACACTGCCCTCCAGTACTAAATTGGTGATCCCTTGATGTCTCAGAACATGTCCTACCAACCGGTCCCTTCTTCTTGTCAAGTTGTGCCACAAACTCCTCTTCTCCCCAATTCTATTCAATACCTCCTCATTAGTTATGTGGTCTACCCATCTAATCTTCAGCATTCTTCTGTAGCACCACATTTCGAAAGCTTCTATTCTCTTCTTGTCTAAACTATTTATCGTCCATGTTTCACTTCCATACATGACTACACTCCATACAAATACTTTCAGAAACGACTTCCTGACACTTAAATCAATACTCGATGTTAACAAATTTCTCTTCTTCAGAAACGCTTTCATTGCCATTGCCAGTCTACATTTTATATCCTCTCTACTTCGATCATCATCAGTTATTTTGCTCCCCAAATAGCAAAACTCCATTACTACTTTAAGTATCCCCATGGATCTTAATACCTACTCTGAACTTTTATTTCGTTTCCTTTACTGCTTGCTCGATATACAGATTGAATAACATCCCGGATAGGCTACAACCCTGTCTCACTCCCTTCTCAACCACTGCTTCCCTTTCATGCCCCTCAACTCATAACTGCCATCTGGTTCCTGTACAAATTGTAAATAGCCTTTCGCTCCCTGTATTTTACCCCTGCCACCTTCAGAATTTTAAAGAAAGTACTCCAGTCAGCATTGTCAAAAGCTTTCTCTAAGTCTACAAATGCTAGAAAAGTGGGTTTGCCTTTTCCTAATTTATCTTCTAAGATAAGTCGTAGGGTCAGTATTGCCTCATGTGTTCCGACATTTCTATGGAATCCAAACTGATCTTCCCCGAGGTTGACTTCTGCCAGTTTTTCCATTCGTCTGTAAAGAATTCTTGTTAGTATTTTGCAGCTGTGACTTATTAAACTGATAGTTCAGTAATTTTCACACCTGTCAACACCTGCTTTCTGTGGGATTGGAATAATTATGTTCTTCTTGAAATGTGAGGGAGGGTATTTTGCCTGTCTCATACATCTTGCTCACCAGATGGTAGATTTTTGTCAGGACTGGCTCTCCCAAGGCTGTCAGTAGTTCTACTGGAATGTTGTCTACTCCCGGGGCCTTGTTTCCACTCAGCGTCTTTCAGTGCTCTGTCAAACTCTTCACGCAGTATCGTATCTCCCATTTCATCTTCATATACATCCTCTTCCATTTCCATAATATTGTCCTCAAGTACACCGCCCTTGTATAGACCCTCTATATACTCCTTCCACCTTTCTGCTTTCCCTTCTTTGCTTAGAACTGGGTTTCCATCTGAGCTCTTGATATTCATGCAAGTGGTTCTCTTTTCTCCAAAGGTCTCTTTAATGGTGCATGTTAAATTAAAATCAGAGGTGACCTATACAAACATATTTGCCTCCAAATTTTCCAAAATGTGGGGTTCTGTTTTTTTTAAGTTAACTTTCTGGACGATTACCTTAGGAATTACGAAAGATACGCTTTTGTCATTATTACACTGGCTTGCCAGGTAGAATATATACACAAAGGCAGAATAACAAGGTGCAAAAAGGCTTTTCCGTTTAATAAGGGACTGCCAAAGTTGACCTTAAATTTTTTGTCGTGGAATTTACCCCTGACTTTGAATAGTTTTTTAATTTTTTTTTTTTCAATCTTTACTGATAATGTTATTTTTGAGTTATCTGCATAAAACTGATCTAGAGACCTAGATTTGTAAATGTGAAGTACCTTACATGCATAGCAATGAAAGTACAAACTTAGCCGTACAGAAATGGGTGGTCCGTTTCACTTTTGGTCTCATCAAATGCAGAATTTATTCCTATATATCGTTTTTATAAACCACTTTATTCATAGATGTGTTAGTTTCAACGATATTACTAAAAAACAGAGGTTAAAATGAAAATTTTTCATGAACATGTAAAATTGGTCCAATTTTGAAGAGCACTAGTATTCAAACGGATGGTCCAAAAAATATGCGGATGGTCTCATTCAATGCAGAATTTTATGCCCTACAATTTTTAATTCCACTATGTATTCGACATTGTGAGTCATTTATGAGATATAATCACAAAACCGAAAAATACCCCTTTTTCGGGTACATTTTTGCCCCCCACCACTTTTCCACAACTCCGCCAAGAGGGAAAACCTAGGAGAGTAATATTGGGCACAAATGAAGCCATTATAACAATAAAACCTTGTGTGGCAATCATTTCCAATTTGTCTAATATTTAGGTTTAACCCTACTGGACTACTAAGCTATCTACCTGATTAAGGAATATAAAATTTGACACTCTGGCCACCATTTTTGTACAAGTCTCACACTGTTTATATGCCCATCCCATAATTATTAGAAAGTTTTAGTACAGACTCACCATTTTTAACTTTTCTGAAAGATATTTAATTTTTGTTCATTAGACAAACAAATTTTACATTTATGTATAATTTAGCTACTACAAGTAAATTATCCAAAACTTCATCAACAATGAGAAATGCAAAATACCTTAACATTTACTTGTCAGCTATACATTTGAGAAGCCATAGTATTACTGAGATCTGTCAATGATTAGAAAAATATGATCACCAATGCATACCTCGTGGGTATGCTTTCATTCAGTAGCAAACACTGAGCAAGAATTCTGAGGGGAAATGTCCCAGAAGAAAATCTATGTCATTTTCTTTTTCTGTCAGTTTTAAGTGAGTTGGAAATTATTGACCTTCTGCTTGTAAGGAAAGGGCCAAGCAGACATACAGACAAGAAACTGACTATGTCCATGTTACAAGCTTAAAGTCCCTGCATTTACCTGTAGATGAAATATTTATAGGCTGTCAGACGGTGGTATTGGGGTCCACATTGTCTGCCAGCAGTAAGACATGAGTCATTCGTGTAGTTCCAAAAAAAATATTTGTTCTAATTAAGGAAAAAATCAGATTTTGGTTTTTATATTTTCAATAATCACTCTGAGAGAGGTGGAGCAGTGGTTACGATACTGGATTGCATTCAGGATTATGAAGGATCATACCCATGTCTGGCCATCCAGATTTAGGTTTTCCATGATTTCCCTAAATCACTTGGGGCAAAAGTCGGGATGGTATCTTGAAAAGTGCATGGCTGACTTCCTGCCCCATCCGTTTGTAACCCAAGCTTTTGCTGCATCTCAAATTACTTTGCTGTTGATAGGACAGTAAACTCTTTCTAATCTTCTTTCCTTCCTTCTTCAATAATCATTCTCCTGTTATTTTTCACAAATTTTAGAAAAATGAGTGGATAGGGTCTTGACAAAAATGATTGATTTAAAACAAGACTGGCAAAAGTGTGGGTGTGAATCTGGAGAAGATTGAAAGATAAAAATAATTTTTTTTTAACTAAGGCAGTGTTAATAGTGAATCAAAGAATGCAGAACATATATTTATATTTGAGAGAGAGAGAGAGAGAGAGAGAGAGAGACCAAAGTAATGACATATTTTCATTAGCATTGGCCACATGGATGGTGAGAACAATGTACATGTTGTCAGTGAATGCAGTTTGCCTATGGCCAGTACTTGCTTTGTGGTAACCCTATATTCACTGGGTATAGTGTATTAGTGGACATCTGTTATCACTGTCTCCTGTACGCAAACTAAATGGATTTCAGATGTACGTCATGAGATGAATAAAACACAATTCATTTTTGTATCCCATAGAGACACACTGCAAAGGGAGTGGGTGGCAGGGGAGGCGGAGAAATCTGCCAGAATACTTCTGCATGTACTGTAATTACTTGAGTATTGCTTGAAGCCTCACTTGCATGTTCCCCCCCACCCCCTCCCCCCTCCACCCCTCTCCTTTGCTCCCGCCCAAAATTTCTCTCTCTCTCTCTCTCTCTCTCTCTCTCTCTCTCTGTTTAGTGAGTATCTTATGAACTTTGTGTGTGCTTATGTGTCAATTCATTAATCTGTAGGGGTGTGGTTGGCGGTTACCTGTTCTCAACTTTTTATGTAAAACATTATTTCCAGATACATGTCATACACTCTTTATCACTGATATCGTCATATATAAATTACTGTATCTGAAGGGTTTTACAGACTAGTCAGAAACTAATGGATGTCCAGTAGCTCTTAATTAAAACTCTGTACTAATAAAAAATTGCAAAATACTGTGAAGGTAATGCAACATGTATGGTGTCAGAACTTTGGGAAGCTGATTCATATTTATGCTTTGGCATCACTAATGAAACAAAGTGCTACATTGCTAAACAGATACTGGAAAATTCCTTTAAAAAATAATTCACTCAGGTGTATTTGTCCATCCTGCATGGAATCACAAGCTTAAGGTCATTCAATGTTATAGTAACAATGTAAAGAAAAATGGATTGCTACTTATCATAAAGATGAGATGTTAAGCTTCAGACAAGCACAATTAAGACAGTTACACATAAGCTTTCGGCCACAGCCTTCATCAGAAAAAGAAAGATAAACACACATCATTAATTTACACGAGCGACCACACCTCACACATACGATTGGCAACTTAGCATTGTCAAATAGTTGTGTGTGTCTGATCATTGATACAGTGTGACTCGGAAGTTGATGTGATTCGAAAGACGATGAATAAACACAGGAAAGAAGAGAAAGAACGGACACTGAGAAGAGTAATACAGTAGGGAATAGTAACAAAGGAAAACATCCCAAGGTTGTGAGATGGAGAAAAAGCTGTTTAACAAAATCAAACAATGGAAACTCCAGGTTGAAATATCAACAATGTCAGAAAAGACAGATTGCTACTTACTGTAAAGATGACAAGTTAAGTTGCAGACAGGTGCCAATTAAAACTAACTTACACATGTGTTTTCAGCTTAACTTAACGTGTCGTATTTACATGATCTTTTCCAACATTGTTGATATTCCAACCTGGAGTTTCCATTGTTCAGTGTTATATTAATAATGTTCAGGTGCTTCCATTATTATGATAACTCGTTGTTCCATCATCCATCATTGTAGTGACAATTTGTAGATCGTTAATGTTACAGATGGTTACACATGGTAAACCTTGAAAAGAGTCTTCTTTGGCATGTTATACTATTAATAAAACTGCTGAAATATGTAGCAATTACAGACGTGCAGAAATATGAAGACCCAGTTACTCCCAGTCAATTCACATACAGAAAACATTTCACCTGTACTGTAATGTGTTAAGTGCTTATACATCAGATGAGAAGTATTCCTCTATTTCTTTAGATATTTCTTTCATGTAGTCATTGGGCTGTTACAAATGTCAGATACATGTAGTTCTTACTATTACAACAACTAATAATGCCTTTCAAAATACATTACATTCTTTACATATATTATTACAACAAGAATCATTAGCTTACCACATATCATAAATTTTATATTTTAGAAAATAATGTGGTTGATTTATTAAAAAAAAATTTAAAAAAAAACTTGAAACATTTTATGACTAACTTGCATATACAGTATACTGTACATTATGTTACAATACATCGCTTGGCTCATAATGTTCACTGCTTTAAAGTTGCTAAGTGAATACATACATCTTTCAGTTATTTTTTTCTTTTTAATTCTGATTTACATTGTTTTTTTTATATTAGTTTTCAGGAACTCTGCTAGCTTATTATACCATATTAGCCCATTAGTGTATGGGTTCGGGTATGTCATTTGTAATATCATTCTTTATCTAAAGTAGTTACCTTTGGACCTGATGTTGTTGTTGTATATCACTACATTTAATTACTTAAGTACCAATCGAGGTTGCACACTGGACTCGCATTATGGAGGATGATGGTTCAAAACCCTGTCCAGCCGTCCTGATTTAGGTTTTCCATGATTTCTCTAAATCGCTTCATGTCAATGCCGGGGTGGTTCCTGTGAAAGTGCGTGGCCGACTTCCTTCCCCATCCAAAGGGACCGATGACCTCAGTGTTTGGTAGCTTTCTCCAAATCAGCCAACCAACCATTTACTTAAATTTTCTGAGAGGCAAAAAAGTAATTAAATTATAGTGGTACAACAAGCAGATGGTGAAATATTTGTGTTGTATGAAAACTGTATGGCAAGAATCTTTACAGCCCAGTCCATCTATAATCCTTAAGCCACTTGTTTGACAGCAGCAGCAGTACTCTGTTAAGGTTCACATCTGCAGTGCAACCCCATATTTCTGTGTAGTACCTAAGATAGGGATAGATTGTCCCATAACACACATTTTTCAGTGTGTGAGTGGACCCCATTTTGGACAGTTGCCTAAGAAGATACAGGCTGTTACTGACTTTATTACACACAGCATTAATAAGGTTATTCCACCAAAGTCTTTCTCCAGATGGAACATAGAAATTTAAAGCTGTTTGCTTCCACCACCATTATCACAAATATCTTTCATGCAGGAGAACTACGAGTTTCCAAATGCAAATATTGGCAGCTGGGACTGACTTACATTGATCATTAGTCCTTGAGCATGGAAATATGTCCATAATTCTAATATCCTATTGGTTTTTGAATATTCTACTTCCTTATAGTCTTTGATGTAGAATAAAACTGATGTGTCTTAAGCACAAATTACAACGTGTGAGTTAATGAGACGTATAATGTCGTTAATGTATATTGAAGAAAAGGGAAAGGACTAATAATTGACCCTTGAGGCCTCCTTGTATCACTTTTCAATTTAAAAACTAAAACCTTATGATCAGTTTCGTATGTAAGTTTGATACATGGTTTCAGATTCATCAGGCATGTCGCTTGAAATTTCATAGATGCATCATTGATATTGGATGGCTGCAGTTTTTTAAAGAGAAGTCAGTGGTTTAGTGAGTCAAAAGCTTTGCTCAGGTTTGGAAATATTTCAGTGTTGTGCATACCCAATTCTATATTACTGTATGACTTTATGGAAGAAACTGACAACAACAGGGGGCGTGCTGCGTCTTTCATAAATCCATGTTGTTATTCAGTAAGCATTTCAAGACTTGATAAGTAAGCTCTGAGTTGGGATAGGGTAACTAGTTCCAGTATTTTACAGAAGGTGGGAATTGGTGATATTGGTTTGTAATTTGAAATTTCTTCCTTGCTTCACTTTTTCGCTAAAATCACCTATTTTTAAGATCTGTGATATCTTTTTTTCCAACTTATCCTACAATAAGTAAGATAGGTAATGGGTTGAATTCTTTCATTGGCACACTTCTTTATCATCATACTTGAGATACCATCCCATCCAAATGAAAGTTTGTACTTTAGTTTTTGAGTTGTGTTCAGTACCGTCTGTTGACTCATGTCAACAAAATTGAGCCCTACAAAGTTTGTGATATTATTTGGCTTCTCAGCCTGTAGATCTATAATGGAGGATGATTGGTCAAAATAAGAGATAAAGTGCATATTGAATAAATTACATGTTGTATTTGGATCTTTAAGTAGGTAGCCTTCATGCCTAATACTGACTGGTTCAATTTGCACCTTGCTGATGGTTTTGCAATGTTTATTGATTAGTGTCCAGGATGCCTTATCCTTGTTGGTTCAGTACTCTATTGCATCATTGTTTACCTCTTTCCTGAAGTGTAAAAGATCTGCCTTGAAGATAGGGCATACTTGTGGGAACGCGGAAATAACGATTGATGTGCACTATATTTACACCATGCAAGTGCAGCGAATGTTAGAAAGTTAAGTTTTTATTCTTTGACTCATCTTCTATTGAGTATCCTGTTCTGAATTGGGAAAAGAAAATGTCCTAAGTAATTTTATATGTGGGTTTAATTTGTCGCCCACATAATTGGTGACCCGGGAGAAGAAAGCAACTTTCACAATGATATTATTGTGTGGCAGATACGTTCAGTGGAAGAAGCTAACAGACTTATACAAGCCACAAATGAAGAGATACGGTGGCTAAAGCAAGAGATTGAGGTTTTGGAGCTTGCAATGCCGAAGGATGATAGGAGAACAGATTCCATAAATTTACTAGTTTTGGTACTAGCAGTCATGACATGAGAATACATATGTGCTGAAGATTTTTTGCATATGAACGCATCATTATCAACCGTGCCACAGCTGCAGTTAACAACTCCATTCACAACTACGCAACCAGACATATGGTATGCAATACTAGAGAATATCTCCGAGCAACAATGGATAACTGAAGACTGTGAAAAATTCACTATCACAATTAGCAACTGGGATCGAAGGACAACAGCGATAGTCTCCGATGTGAGCCTAAATCCTCCACTCTGTCGGGCATATGTCACACTTAAAACATTATTGATCACTCGCTGCATGAAATTTTCTGAGCAGCGACTTTCTCATGTGTGTAACAGGAGAAACATGGGGGCAGAGGTCCATCTGAATTTTGGAGACATTTGTGCCCTATAGTCAACTCAAGCATAATACCCGATGATTTATTACTACATGTCTGGCGGCGACAGTTTCCTCACTAAGTTCAGCTAACATTGATCACATATGAATGACAGTCTCTAGACAAGTTGCTGTAAATACCAGACAGAGCTTTCGCTACCCTGTAGCCGATGCTCTTAGCATCCCTAGCAAAATCATTGGTTACCTCTGCAAAGGAAGCCAATAGTAACTCTTTGTAGAAGTTAGAAAAATTCATGTGAAGCTGTGCTGCTTCAAATTACAGGCCTAATAAAAACCATGCACTACTGAGGGGATCAGACAGCTGCAAGCCACGATGGAAAAGATGGCTTCTCGGCCATAACTTGGAATGACAAACTTCCACCAGTAACAAAATGCAGTCACACTCCAAACAGGATCAGGCTCACAGCAATGATTTTTGCTGGTACCGCAGGTGTTTTAGGCCATGAGCTGCATGATAAACAAAATCTTGTGGATTCTTGAATGAGAAGGGCAGCTGTAAACGAATGAAAAACCAGGTGACAACTGTAGGTGGCAACATTTACATTCAAGATAAAGGCTGTTTTGTGACATCATGGAGAATTAGCTAACACTGCACTGATTACACGTGGTTGATAGACTCCCAAGTCCCAACCTCATGATAGGCACAGATTTGGAAGTGAGTTCGAGCTCGTTTACAGAGGACATTAGTAAGTCTTTGAAATTGCTAGCAGTTAACAATTCAAGCATAAAAATATCTTATTATAAAGAGCTCACAGTTGATATTGGTTTGTCTACCAATTACAAATGGAACTTTATAAAGTGGCACATATTTTACAGACTATCTTACGCACAGATTTCTTGTCTCATTTTGTGATCACTGTGGACTTGACAAATAACTACCTTACTACCAGATCACATAGGGGCATGATAAAAGGTTCTAAGTGCAGTGGAGCAGAGATCGTAATAGGAGTAGTGAGCAGCCCAGGGATACTCACTCTGCAGCAAGAAGCCATCAAGACTCCAGTAGTGAAGCACAATACAGTGCATTATATACACACACCACACCATGCCTGCCAATATCAACACGTGTCCACAGATTAGTGACAGAGTAATTAACAGAGATGAAAGTGATTTTTGAGGAATAATTAGAAGACCAGACAGCTCGCTCTTGGGCATCCCCTCTCCATCTACGATGCAAGATAGATAGCACATGGAGTCCCTGTGGTGGATATGCTGATTGAACATGAGAATGATTCCAGGTAAATACCCCATACCAAACATTTAAGAATTTACTGTGCTCTAGCAGGTGCGAAAATATTCTGATTACTGGATTGTCATAAGACATACAACCAGATTCTGGTGGCTCCAGCTGATATGACGACGACAGCGCCGATCAGACCCTTTGGGATATTTGAATTTCTGTTTATGCCATGTGGACTAAAAAATGTGGCCCAATCTTGGCAAGTATTTAAGGATGAGGTGCTTCAGGTGTTACCTTTCAGTTATGCATACCTGGATGATATTTTGATATTCTCAGAGAATGCACAATTACATGATAAACACATTCAGGAGGTACGACAGAGGCTGGATACATACAGTGTAGTTTTAAATGAACATAAGTGCACCATGCGCAGAAATCGGGTAACTTTTCTCAGCTATATAGTTTCAGCCGATGGTATGCAGCCATTGCTGGAGAAGACAGATATGCAGCAAAATCTACCCAAACCTGCAGACTACATACAACTTCGGCATTTCCTGGGTATGTTAAACTTTTACTGTCATCATTTGCCAATTATTGCCGCAACCAGGCACTGCTTATGAATGCATTGGCTGGCAAGAATGCAAGAATTATAAAGGAAAGCAAAAGCTGCAATGGACACTAGAAATGAGTAAAGCTTTAGAGATTCACAAAGAATCTTAGAAGTGGCAGTCTTGTTTGCACACCCCATGCCTGCAGCACCAATGAGTATTCCAGTGAACACAAGTCAGGTTGCAATTGAAGCAGCCTTGCAACAACAGTTAGAGGAACAGCAGCCTCTTAGTCTCTTCTCAGTGAAGCCGCAACTCCAACAGACAAAATGGAGTGCATAGGATAGAGAGTTTGCGATAAATGAAAGTGTCAGACATTTCTGCCCATATCTTGAAGGCAGGCCAGTAATAATTTTCACCAACCATAAACCTGTAGTTTCAGCTTTTGGCAGCATCAGCGATAAATGCTCACTGAGACAGTTTTGGCACAGAGGGTTTGTCCGTCACGGATATGAGGCATACCAGAGGTGCGGAGAATGTGGTTGCGGATTACTCTTCTCGTGTTTACAGCATAGCCAGCACTCTGAACTATGAAGAACTTGTGGCATCACAGAAAGCAGATCTAGAGCTACAGAAATTATTGATGGACCACACAACGGGGTTACAGTTAGATCTAATACCAATGGCGGGCAGTGCGATATGCACGTCAGAACGCGTGCCCATACATTACACAACAATTTCGCAATGCGGCATTTGACAGTGTTCATGGCCTAGCATACCCAGGGGCAAATGCCATGATCAAGTTACTGACATTATGTTTTGTGTGGTCATCGATTAAAAAAGACACCCGGCAACAGACTCGCGCATGTCCGTGAAATGGGTGAAGGTTATTCCGATCACTGACATAGCGGTGGAAATAGTGGCGGAGGCGTTTGTTTCTCACTGGGTAGCTTGCTTTGGGTGCCCACTTCATATCACAACTGATCGAGACTGCCAGTTCAAATCCAGCCTGTTCAAGAAATTGGCGGCTTTTGCAGGTTCCAGTATCACCAGACAACAAACTGCCATCCGGCAAGCAATGTTATGGTAGAGAGGTGGCAGAGGATGTTGGTTGGAGTTCTCATGCGTCATCAACGAAGATGAAGAGACGCATTACCTCTGTTTCTCCTTGGACTACGGACCATGTACAAGACAGACATCGAGCTTCAGTGGCGGAATTGGTTTATGGAGAACCATGGGAGTCCCAGCTGACTATATAACCACTGCCTCATCACCAATGCCAATAAATCTCTTATCGCTGATATGTGAAATCTGCAGTCATGTGGAAACAGTGAGAAGACCAACAGTATCTAGGCACAGTGAAGGCCCAATTCTTGGGTATAAGGTGTTGGTGGACTGTGCTCGTGTCATGTTTCGCTCAGCTGCACTCGGAGCCCCACTGCAACCTCCCTATACTCTATTTAGTAGTACGATCCAACACCCATACTATAGATGTCTTGCAGAAGTACAAAACCATTAGTGTCTCCTTAGAGGGAGTAAAGCCAGCATGGGTCTTACTGGAACCAGAGTAGCATGGGTCTTACTGGAACCCAACTACGATGACATTCGACCAGAAGAGAAGGACCGCAGTTTGGAGTGCACTGCGCATAATGTTGCAGAAGAATACACATTGAGATGTCATGGAGTCACAGCACAGCAGTCCACACTGGCTCCCACACCTTCGCAGCAACGAATTGTCTGTATGAGACCAGGAAGACAATTCATATTTAAGTACCAGTTCATCTTGGGTACTGCGCAGATATTTAAGTTTTTGTTGTTTGATTCATGTTCTACTGAGTATTCTGTTCTTAGATGGAAAATAAAATATCCTACGTAAATTTTCATGTGGGTTTAATTTGTTGCCTACATATTTTTCCTTAACTGTGTGCAGTTTTGTTTCTTTATGCCTAACGTCAACCTCATGTGTATTCTGCCTTAACTTAATTAGACTAGGTGGATGTTTTTATCTAGTGGGAAGCAGCAGTAGTAGTCAAAATGCCTAAACAGAGTCCTATAAAATTTATCCAGTTTGCTTTTTGACTCTTTGGTAAATGGTGTTCCACATCTCCTCTGCTAACTTAATGTTGGAGGAGCTGATATTGGTGCTACTCAGAATCCTCTTTTTTTTTTTCAATTATTTTAGCTGATTTTGGTACAGCAAAGCTTAAGTACTCCAGCAACTGGCAATAGTGATTTGAGTTATGAAAGTTAACACTCTGGCAATTTACATTGTCTCTGTACGTTCTGTTAGCTGTTACATAATCAGTTTTACTGGTGCTTCATATGTTACCCTAGTGTCAGAACTTCTTACTACATTTGTGAGATTATACAAATTTAATATATCTGTCAGCTTCATGTAGGTTATACCTACAGGAGTTTGCATCAATATTTAAGTCTCCAGCTATATTAAGCTCTGTGGGGCCTGTTTGCCAAATTGTCCTGTTGAGTCTATCAGGATAGCATGAAGCATCATCACATGGTGGACAGTACATCTCAGTATCTTTCAGTTTAGCTATCCAGTTGAGTGAATATTTATGTCGACCACAATACCAATCATTTCAGTTGTTCCATCTTTAGTGTACTTTTCAAGAAATGAATTTCTTTTATGTAAAAGATGTTCACTAACAAATATTGTCATGCCACCCCTTCTGTGTTGTTGTTTGCAGTAACTAGCTGCTAATACGTAATCATCTAATTTGTTAATCACAACTTTATTGACTTGTAGTACACATTGTGTTATTACTATTAAGTGTCACAAAAGCTTGTCACAAACACTTGGAGCAAATTGAGCTTATTTTTAAGATACTGCACACCAAATCACTGAACACTTGCATGAATTCAGCCTATATGACAAATTTCAATCCGGTTTCCGTAAACATCACAGCACAAACACTGCTCTAATTAAAGTAACTAATGACCTGAAATATGCCATCGACAATCGAAAGGCAACAATATTGACGCTACTGGGCTTCAGCAAAGCTTTTGACACTGTTAACTTTGACATATTGCTCAGAAAAATGCAACAGCTTAATTTCTCTGATAGTGCAATGAGATGGTTTGAAAGCTACTTAAAAGACAGACAGCAATGTGTTGTCTACGTAAATGAAAAATCTTCCTGGAAACATGTTTCCTCGGGAGTGCCACAAGGATCAGTCTTAGGACCACTTTTGTTTTCTTTATATGTCAACGATATTTCGTCGGTTCTGTCCTCCTGTAAATATCATTTCTATGCCGACGACCTCCAGCTCTACCTAAGCGTCAGACCTGAAGATGTAAACACTGCAATCGCTCAGATGAAAGATGATCTGTCTTCAGTAGTGACATGGGCGAAAAACCTGGGGGCTTAAACTAAATGCGAAAAAGACGCAAGTAATCTTAATAGCCCATCAGAAATTAATAAGTTCAGATTTCCGCGAACGGCTATCTCCTATTCTGCTCAACCGTACTCCAATACCATATCAGAAAACAGTGAAGAACTTGGGTATAACTTTGGATGAGCATCTCAACTGGGCGGAGAATACAGTCGCAGTGTGCCGAAAGACGTCTGCTTGTCTCTATGCTCTCAAAAAGTTTCGGAACCTGTTTCCACAGGACTTGAAACGCCAGCTCGTGCAAGCACTCGTTCTACCGAGCCTCCACTATTGTGATGTGATTCAACAAGGCACGAGTAGTGAAAACAAAAGACGGCTAGAGCTAACCATGAATGCCTGTGTGCGTTACACCTGCAACATTCGCCGATATGATCATGTTAGTGCTTCATACTCCGAGCTAGGGTGGCTGGGGCCGGACAAATTGCGTGACTACCACACTCTATGTCTACTTCACCGACTCCTCGTTGCGCAAGCACCCCAGTACCTTGCTTCAGAGATTAAAAACCTGTCATACCATCATAATCGAAACACGAGGTCACTCTTATTTGGTATCCTAACTGTGCCCACTCACAAAACAAAAACTTTTGCAAACTCCTTCTCAGTTGCCGCTGTCCGCCTGTGGAACAAATTGCCCCTTACCTTGCGCAAAATTCAATCTCCTGCTGCTTTCAAGAAGAAGTTGAAGCATTTCCTACTATCATCCTCATAAAGTTCTCCACAAAATTAATGTACAAGGCCAATCCTCTCGTCTGTCAAATAGCAAAGCTAGCGTCTCCTATCATGCTCCTGAGATGCCTTCCTCTTTATCTATCTCTATTAGCCACGCAATCTTCTTTTCCTTTATATTTCCTTAATTATGTTTCATCATGTCTCTCTATTCTTCTCCTCCCTTCACCATCAGTCTCCCTCATACTCCCTGCTGCCAGCACTCCTATATAAAATCTGTCTCTTCAATAATGTCTAATTATAACAGTACTTATGATCTACGAATATAAACTCTATATGTATGTATTTTTCCAGGTGTACCTTTCTAATTGTTTATTTCACTTTTTGTACTAGATGTAGTTTAACATGCCTACTAAAACATATGAATGTAAAATAAGTAGAATGCCTGGTTAGATGTAAGAGAGGGCCTCATGGCCCTAATCTTGCCAGGTTAAATAAATAAATAAATATGTGTGTTGTTCTAAGGGATACTGATCATTTTGTTTACCATTCGTTCTGTGTAAATCGTTACACTTTGTGATAAGGGATTCTGAATGAGCAAAATTATTTCACATCTTTCGCAATGCACTGCAGTGGCAGTTAACTCACTGCTAAGCATGTCTGCTCACTTAGTAAATGGCGTTCTGTCGTGTCTGAGGTGTTTCTTGTTGAACTAAACACCTTGGATGTGAAAGAAGCCTGTTCACATGGGAAAGAGAAAGGCCTAGAATGAGTAAATTATCATTTCAGTGCAATCTGAAAGTATACACTATTACAGAGCTATGTAAAATTACACATATTGTTTGTGACCAAATGCATTTCATTTTAAGAATTCCAATGTTGCTCAAAAGCCTACGTAGCAACAATCATAACACCACAAACTCAAAATAGTTTTGAAAAATAAGGAAGTGAAGATAGAAATGTAACTTCAGTCAGTCATGGGTCTAACAGCAACTTACCATTTTGAGTTTCTGGTATTATAGTTGTTGGTATATAGGCTTTGGTACGACATTGCACGCATTTCATTTTAAGAATTCCAATGTCGTACCAAAGCCTATATACCAACAACTATAATACCAGAAACTCAAAATGGTAAGTTGCTGTTAGACCCATGACTGACTGAAGTTACATTTCTATCTTCACTTCCTTATTTTTCAAAACTATTTTGAGTTTGTGGTGTTATGATTGTTGCTACATAGGCTTTTGAGCAACATTGGAATTCTTAAAATGAAATGCATTTGGTCACAAACAATATGTGTAATTTTACATAGCTCTGTAATAGTGTATGTTAATGACGTACTTTCAGACTGCATTGCAAAACACACACACACACACACACACACCCTTGCATATGTGCATTGTACATTGTACTGGCTGGACACACAGTGCTGGGGATTGTGGTTTGGTAGGTGAACTGGATTGACGGCTCATACGGTAGCTGGAGGGAGAAAGAGGTGGGAAGCAGGGGGAGGAGTTGGAGACAAGCAACTAGTTGCTCAGAGGTAGATGGCAGGTACCAAAATAGAGACGTGTGATGGAAGGGCGGCAGATGCACAGAGCTAAGCATGTGACGTACAAGCACCACCAGCCGATGAGTTTGTTTGGGCACGATGGAGATAATGTAGAGATGTGGATTAGAAGGGAGTGGCAGGACAGGGCAAGGGGACTCTGTTAGGTGAAGGATGTGGGGACAGTGGATTAGTGGAGACTGAGGTCAGGAGGATTACAGGAGCAAAGATGTGTTGCAAGGATAACTCCCACCTATATAGTTTAGGAAAACTGAGGCTGGAAGGAAGAATCCTGATGCCATGGGGTGTGAAGTAGCCATTGAACTTGAGTATGTTGGTCTTAGCAGTGTGTTATGCCAGTGGGTGGTGAACTCTGTTCTTGGCCACAGTTTGGCAGTTGCCACTCATTATGGCAGACAGCTGGTTGGTCGTGCACACATAAAATGTTGTGCAGAAATTGCAGTAGAGCTGATATTTGAGGAAGTTGCTTTCACAGGTGGCCCTGCCTCCGATGGAATAGAATAAGCCAGTGGCAGGAATGGAGTAAGGCATGTCAGGTGGGTGAATTGGACAAATCTTGCACCTGGGTCTTCCATAAGGGCTGTGGTTCCTGTGGTAAGAGGTTAGGAGTGGGAGTGATGTAGGGAAGGGATGGATCAGAATGTTGTGTAGGTTGGGTGTGTGATAGGATACCATTTTGGTAGGAGAGAGAGAGAGAGAGAGAGAGAGAGAGAGAGAGAGAGATTCCAATTTATGCCAGGACCATAGACATGTACCTGGAAAGAAAAAAAAATTATTTTTTATTCGTATTAAATTATTTTGTTACTTCACTTTGTACAATTTTGAAACTATTGCACGGTCTAAGGTAATGAATTATTATTATGATCATATCTGAAATTTAATGTCTGCAATATAAAGTCCATGGTTTTTAATTTGTGGGGTTCTTCTATGGGGTGTGTATTAGCTCACTGGCCACACACTATGTGTCATACACATAGTTGATGTCTACTGTGTGGACAGTGCTAGGTGTGTGGGGGCATTTGGCTCCATGCTGTAGATTTTATTGTGTAGCTGCAGCAGCGGCAGCAGCAGCTTAGTCACTCTGTCTCTACACAGCTGCTCTCTGCATGGGGATGAAGCAAATATTTATATACGTTCACAATTCTCTGGCTTTCTTAGTGTGTCTTGCAAAATTTGTGTACTTACTTTAAATTGTAAATCTAATTGACTTAATCAGTGTAAAATAGTCACTATGGTAGGATGAAAACTATTATGTTACTTCCATGTAGGGAATTCTCATTCTACACACGTTTTCCTTTATGACACAACCCATCAGTGTGTGACACATGTGATACACAGCTATCTATTTGCCACATTTGAGGTGATTTTGGCCAATTTATACTGATTTAGCCAAACAGCTCCTACATTTTGGATGTCTTATTTGAGATCTTTTCATACTGCATCAATTAATAATTTACTATTTTTATTGTTGTTTTTTATTCATTTTAATACACCGTCTATACAGTAACTCAGGTGGTGTGCAAATGACTTCATTTCCAGGTGCAGTTAACTCAAACAACAACATCATTACCATGTAAAACAACTGTGTATCATTTGTTTTACATAGAACTTTTATAAAGAGAGTTGAAAAGGGTGTATAATATTTATTTGTGTAAGATAGTCGTCAACATTAGTCAGTTGCCTCCATTTCTTGGTAACAGCCTCTTCAATATGTTGCCATGCATTGCAGTCGTCGGATATTGACCAAAAGGTCTTCAAGTTATTGTGATTCTCCTGTTTATTTATTTTTGAGTTAGTCCAATGATTGTCTTCAACTGCTGTAAAGACAAAACACCAAAACTAGACTAGCTTTTTGAATTACAGTGTGCAATTTCTTTTCAGTGTGTTCATTGTGTATTATTTTAACCTTGTTATAACACTCATATCAATTATTGACCTCTAGACCTAGTGTCAAACTTACATTATGAAGTTCTTCCATTCATTGTTAACTGCATTAAAAGCAAATATTACAGTGATATCAGTAAAAATAAGGTGGAATGTGAACTGTGACATGTGATTTATTCATTTCGCTACATACAATTTCAAATCACTTGATTTGATATAAAGGAGATATTTCAATTTTTACAGTGAGAACATTTTAGAAGCAATACAAAAATTCACAGTGTTTTATATACATTTCTAGATGCAGCTACACAAATACTTACTATAGTTTTCAGTACACACAAAAAAAAAAAAAAAAAAAAAATACAAGGTCATTATAAATGTGTGAAGCAATTTCACAGATTTGCTGTAGCTATATTACTTGACATATTGTCACAGGGCTTTGCACCCACATAGAACAACTCAGTTCATTTGACATATTACACATGCTCCATATATGCCCTAATTCTGATTCTACAGATATCAAGTCAATAGTCAAGTTCTTTTCACATTTGGTGCATCATGTCCCTATCAGTCCATTCAAAAGCACTGTTCATGCAAGCTCACAATGGAGTTTGGGAGAGAGTGGAGATGATGACATGAATTTCTGATCATCAACCCCATCAATTGGTTTCTGAATTTCTTGTTTAAGAATTCTTGAACATCATAATGGAAATAGGGTGGAGCACCATCATGTTGGTAGATGAAGTTCATGCTGTTGGTTTCTAGTTGTGACATGAGCCAATTTGCCAGCATGTCCAGACACATGCCTCATGCCTTTTTGCGGAAGAAAATGGGACTGTAAACTTTAAGCTGTGAGACTGTGCAGAACATGTTGACTTTTGGTGAATCAAACCCATCCTCTTCCATAAGCTGTTGAAGCTGTGCCGAAAAGTCAAAGCTTCTGGCTTTGTCATTCGGAGTCGGAGCTTGTAGCAATTGCAAGTTATAAGGCTTTAGTTTCATTTGTTTCCTTACGATCTCCCAATGGTCATTGTGGTGTGTTCAACTCTCTGTTTCCTCTGTTCTTGGATTTCTGTGGGCTACGTGGGGCAACTCGCTTGTGCCTGGTCAACTGTTTTTTTCACTTACTGCAGGCTGACCCATTGATTTTCCATTGCAGAGTCATCCAGAAGCTTTAAACTGTGCATACCATTGTCAAATGGAGTTGGCAGTTGGTGGGTCTTTGTTGAGCCTATTTCTGAAGTGTCATTACATCGTTATGGCAGACTGATGTGGATGTATTCCAAGCACAGTATACACATTCTCAGCACCTGTCACTACCTTACATAACTGCTCACTGCTGCATTCTCTTGGCAGAAAACTCAAGTGTGGCTGCAACAATATGATACTTATGAGTTTTTCCATACGAGTGTTGAATTTTGTGATATGTCAGTTAAACTAGTTACAATGATTTTTTGAAATGGCTTCAGTTAGATCTTATAATTAAATGTTTCCCTGACACATTTAAGTCTCTCTATTATCTATGATAATGATCAAAGTGGAAGAAATGAATTAAAATTTGTGCCGTGGCTGGGACTCAAACCCGGGTCTTCTTGCTTGCTAGGCACAAATGCTAACCATTACATGACTGCAGTACAATGGTCAACATTGTTGCACGAACTACCCAAGTTGAGTGCCCTCCCCAACACAAACTTAAATTCATATCCTCTGCTTGTTTTCCCTTACATTGTCACTACTGCCAGGGCTCTCCTACATTGGAATAGCACCCCAGCATTGGACATAATGGGAAAGTCCTGTACCATAGAAGATTTTATCAATTATTGTAGATAATGAAGGGACTTGAATGTCTCAGGGAAACATTTAATTATAAGATCTCTTATGGTACAGGACTTTCCCATTACGTCCAGTGCTGGGGTGCTATTCCAATGTAGGAGAGCCCTGGCAGTAGTGACAATGTAAGGGAAAACAAGCAGAGGATATGAATTTAAGTTTGTGTTTGGGAGGGCACTCAACTTGGGTAGTTCATGCAACAATGTTGACCATTGTACTGTGGTGGTGTAATGGTTAGCATTTCTGCCTAGTAAGCAAGTTTACCTGGGTTCGAGTCCCAGGTGGAGCACAAATTTTAATTCATTTCTTCTGCTTCAATCATTACCGTGGCTTCAGGTATTTACTCTGTGTGTGGATGGGGGGGGGGGGGGATAATATTTTTAAATTTTTTAATGACAGTTGACAAAATTCTCATTGTTTGGCAACACACACATTCCTAATTGACCGATGACCAAGCAATTCCCCCCACCCCACCCCACCCCTCCTTCCACTTTAAATCCACCAACCAACCAACCTAATTATTTGCTGAATTTCCCCAGAATATTATACCATCTAAATAAGTGATTCAAAGTAGCAATGATAGATTATGTTTCTGGTGTCAATATTTGTGGCACATGACAAAATACCCATTGCAAATGGTAAGCTATTTAGTTTATTTAGTAAGTAATCAATGCATACTTTCCAGTTACATTTTTATAAAGACTGAGGCCCACGAACTTAACAAAGGTTGGTTTATATGGTATTCTGATCATTGCAAGTTATTTTTATTTTACTTGATTCTAACAATTTAGTTTCAGACTGCTTCGTTTTGGTTTTAGTTACATTTTGTTTAGCCAGTTTTGATGGCACCAAGATTCAAAGTTTTCTAAAAAAGTATTTTGACAGTTTCTGTAAAGTTTGGAAGGTAGGAGACGAGTACTGGCAGAAGTAAAGCTGTGAGTACCGGGCGTGAGTCGTGCTTTGGTAGCTCAGATGGTAGAGCACTTGCCCGCGAAAGGCAAAGGTCCCGAGTTCGAGTCTCGGTCAGGCACACAGTTTTAATCTTGTTGCATACGTTTCCAACTTCTGATTGAGTTTGCATCCCAATATTGAAAGATGGCAGGGGTTCAGTGATGATTCAGGCAACCATATCATGGTATTCTGAGGGCCCTGTGGTTACTCTAAGGTTGCATTACTGCCAAAGATTATGTGAGTGTTTTGGCTGATTTGGTCCATCCCATGATAGAAAGTGTGTGCCCCACTGGTGATGCTGTGTTAGGAGATGATAGAGCTCCTATTCACACAGCTCACATCGTCTGGTACAGGTTTTATGAGCACTGTAATAAATTGTCACAGTCCCCTGGCCACCGCAAGCATCATATAATAATATTATTAAGCCTTTGTAGGCTACTTTAAAGAGAAGGGTGTGTGATCACTATCCACTTTCATCATTGTTATTTGAAATTACCACTATTTTGCATGAATAATGGTATAAGATTTCCTTGAAAACCATACAGGACATGTATTTATCCATTCTGAGATGACTGGAAGCTATTTTGAATGCCAGAGGTTTTCCTACAGTGTATTAGCTGTGGTAATGTGTTGTGTTTTTGATGTTTCCATATTTTTGTCCACCTCGTGTGTGTGTGTGTGTGTGTGTGTGTGTGTGTGTGTGTGTGTGTGTGTGTGTGTGTGTGAAGTCGTGTATATTATCTGTTTGTTTATATCAAAAATAAACAGTCTACAACACAAGTAACTCAACTTCACTAAGGAAAAAATAAAAATTTGCTACAAATGTTGACAGCTGCAAAACAGAATTTGACAACCTAAGAACACTGATGGTAACTTCTGTTAAGACTTCTACATCTATGCCTATACTGTGCAAGTCACCTTACAGTGTGTAGTATACTAGTGTCACTTCCCTCTTTTCCTGTTGATGTCACATATAGTTTTCAGGGAGAATGATTACTGCTACGCCTCCATTTCTGATTTTATCGCCATGGTCTTAGACCGTACTGTGATGCAGAATGCCTCTCTTGTAGTGTCTGCCGCTGGAGTTGGCCGAGCATCTCCACAACCTTTTCACACTTCCTAAGTGAAACTGTAATGAAACACACTGCTGGTCTTCGGAACTTCTCTATTACCTGTATCAGTCCTATCTGATACAAATCCCAGACTGGCGAGCTATATTAAAGTATTGGTTGATCGTAACTGAAACAACAGTATTGGTCTACAGTAGTGTACATGGAAGAACATAAACAACAATAATCTTTTATTGCCTGAAAGTATTTATAATGGTCTGCCAATGATTTTTACAGTATTAATTTGCACCATTATCTGTTGTTAAACCTTTCAGGTAGGTAAATGGCATGCAGTTCATTATTTTTGTTCTTTATGTTTTAGTGATTAGGGCTTGCGCTACTGTTAAACAGATACTAAATCGGCTCCTATGTCCTACTGAATATTTCACACTGTTATATATCAGCATTACACTAATTTGTTTGGTTTTAACTGAAAAATCACACTTAAATTGCTGAAGATGCAGTTGAAAGAGGCAAGACATCAGAGCTTCAACTGAAGATATGCTAGTTGGCAGGTGAACAATGAATCTTCATGCAATGAAGTGATGCTGGAGGGAAAATAGTTAACTTGAGGGGTGTGAATAAAAATTTGAAATGATTGTCAGAAGGAGAGTACTTCTTTAAAGTCAGTACCGCCATTAGACTGTTTTTTATTTGCAGTGTTACATTTACACGATCATGATTTCAGCTTAAAATGCCATTATCAAGTGTTTTAATGTTATGTAGTGTCTAAGATGGCATACTGTCGTATTTAAAATACGCTGTTAGTCACGTTATCTAAGGGTCAGTATTTTACCAGAAATATTTTGGTGTACATGGCCACTCCTCCATTCTGCAAAGAGCTCCTTGAAAAATATCCAGCTATTCTGTAACACAGAATCCATTTCAAACTTTCCTTCCTTTCCAGTATTGGAATTCATGCACACATTTTTATTCTTCAGTTTAATATTCTTTTTCAGCTCTAGTAATGTGGGATTTGCATTTAATTATTCTTCTGATGTTTGCCATATAGCTTCCTGTGAGAAGCTGAGCTGTGAACTAACCATGCTAGGGGCTTCAAAGGACTGTGCTAGAAAGCTTCTACAAAGTTTACCACCTGCCGATGGTATTCGATATTACTCAAAAATTCTTGAGGAAATGGTGAATGCACTGCACACTCTGAATATGAGTGTGGAACTTTCAGAGGAATCATTGTATAGGAAGATGAGTTGAAGCTCATTAAATGTTATTTTCAAAAGATTTGCTTTTAAAGTTGAAATTTCATATTCCCATCCCTAATGTCATTGCTCAGTTTGTCCTGGGTGTACCACAGAAGGAGGAATGCACAACCAGATTTCTGCATGGAATTTAATACTACACTTCTTAACACTGTTAAACAAAGATTGTGCCTTTTGTAATTCTGTCTGAAATCAATGGTGAACAGTGAAAATGTTTTGTGAATCAAAGAATATTATGTAACTGCGTGATCAGCAGGTTGATGGCCACACAAAGGCCCTGGGTTCAATTCCTGGTACTGCCAGGGATTTTACCTTGGTGTTAGAACTGGAACAGGGTCCATTCAGTCATGTTACCAGTTGACAAACTACTTGAATGAAAAGTAATGACTCCGAGGGTGGAAAGCCGACAATGGTCGGGAGAGTGGGCACTGACCCTGTGCCCCTCTACATCACATCAGAATTACGTAATACGCAGAAGATGACACAGCAACCGGTAGGCATCGTGTAGGCCCAGAGAGTGATCATGGAGTTAAGTTTTTATTCAATCCAAGAAATTCTGCATAGCCTGTTTTGAAAAATTGTGTATATTAACTACTGCTTTTTAGCTATTTAATCATCAAAGATATTTCAATAACCTAATTATTCATACTTCCAACCAATAACTATTTTCACAAAATTATTATGAAGGTGGTAACAGTCTGCAAAAAACTATTAGGTGATTATTTTGGTATAAAATGTAAGCTGTCAATTATTCAGGAATACGCATTTTCAATAATTTGTCATCAGTTGTGGAAAGCTTACCTACAGTTTAAGAAAAATGTGAAGTTTTTCTCAGCAGCAAACTCTTGCTGCTCAGTGAAACTAAGCAGTGTATGTATTACTAATGATGTCACATAATGTGTGTGTTATTCAAAATTAGATTTCAGCTCATTGTCAGTCCAGTAACATGATCTGATTATGTAATCATGGTAAGTTCTTTTCAGTTGACAGTGGATGGTTACAATAGCATAAGAATTATTTTATGTACTTTACTGTGCAAGTATTTGTTTTGACAATTATTGTTTAACTTTATATATGAAAACTGTATTAAATTCCTCTGATTTGTTTCAAAGCCTGACTTTGTGGAATAAACAAAGTACCTAACCTAATCAAATCTTGCAGGCTATAGATGATTTTATTATTTCTGTTTAGTAGTTTCCATAATGGTTGTTCCATCAGCTCATCATAGTTCCTGTAAGCAGAATCTTTGTACATGATTAGCAAGCATGCTATATCTACATATAAGAATGTGACTGCTTATAAATAATTTCTTACTCTCTGCAGTGCGCTTCACTGTTTATGTAAGCCAGTTCATATGAAATTTTGCTTGAGATTACTAATGAAAATAATAATTTACAATAATCCAGTTAATGTGCTGTTGTCAGTCTTAATCAATGAAAAGAGAAGGCTGTGCTTAATTAGTATAATTTTCCTGTCACATTCTAGAACCCTTTATTGTAACTTCAGCTAATGTGTTACAGATGTCATGAATTTGTCATTACACTATAAATCATTACAGATAATTTATTTATTGGTATTATGTACTGATTCTTCACCTTGTATAAAAGGGGTAGCCTTAATTATGTAGTGGACCATCATTGATGTAGAAGAAATTGTGTTCACAAATTAATTACTTGCCCATATTCGTATTTAAACACATGTGACAAAATTAAGGATAAATGTGTTGTCGTGCATAACATTTCTTTGAATAAAATAGTCAAGTACTATCTAGATGGTGGAAAAATTACAGATTTACGTGAGATGTAGAATATATTCAACAACTTAGCAATTTAGTAGCAAGTTACTAATTGTTGAACGAGGTATACACTGAAAATATGTAAGTGGCGCATTACTGGTATGTGCTGCTTCCTAGACTTATGGCTTATTCTTGAGCAAAATTAAGTGAAATATGGTTATTAAATGAATAAAAATATATTTTATGTAAAAAGAAGAAGTTTCAGAATGAACAATAATTATAAAGTTGCAACCCAATTTTGTTTACACAGATCAACAAGCATGCATCAACCAGCTAGTAAGACGCCTGTAACATCTCCCACAATTGGTGGTCCAATATTTGCCAAAGCTTCAGGTGGGACTTTGAAAAGCAAAAAAGATAAAGGGAAAGATAAACGTCGGGCTAGCAATAAAGCAGAGAAGCGTGAATCAGCAAGTCAATGGTACACATCGGAACTGGATACTGTTAGTAACAGGACTACACCAGTTTTTGAATTGCATCAGGAGGTAATTCAGACATATGTAAGCATTTTTTATCTACTTTACCTCACAGAGGGAAGATGTTGGCATATAACATTCATATGTGTGCCTTTTCTTCTGTGTTGGTGTGCTGGAATCTCTGCAGTATTGTCCCTTTTTATGCTTTTTTTTTTCCTGTTTGGTCGGTATATGATGTATTTGTGCTGAAAGCATTCATTCATTTTAATCTACACAGATTATAACTAATCTTCCTGCAATTGTTGTTCTGTGTGTGTGAAGTAACTTAAATACGTTGCTTTATTCATTGTTCCAGCTAACATACATTATCACAGTGTATGGTTTACCTTCATTACATGTCTTCAGTGTGTTGGTTGCTTCTTGTCCATGAATAACAGTTTTGTGGTTTTCAACATAAATTACATAAAATACCCATAGAAATTAATCCATTCTTGACAAGTAACTTTTACTTTGAATAAATGCTTGGTGGAATTCTTACAATGTCAGATTTGTCCATTTTGAGCCTCAGTGACTTACTGCATCATCAGTGTAAGGAGATTGGATTTCAGTAGGACATTAGGTAGTGCTGAATTATGTCATGGTGACTTCGTAAAGCATGGAACTTCTGTATGCTACCAGGTATTATGCCAGTATCTGTGACTGAAGAACAATGGTAGTGATGCTGATTCTGTTAGATGGTGGGCGACTAAATTGCTTTGTTTGTTACCTTTCAGCATCAGACACCCATTTCCATGCACCACTAACGATGTAGCCACTGTCAAGCTCAAAGGTCTTGTTACATAATATGATCTCAAAAGCTTATCACCAAAATTTGCAATAATGCTAATAGCAGTTGCTGCACTTTGTGACAACCAAATTATTCATCCAATTTTAGATGCTATTTTCTTGTAGCGATAAAGCTGTGAACGTGTATCTACACTCCTGGAAATGGAAAAAAGAACACATTGACACCGGTGTGTCAGACCCACCATACTTGCTCCGGACACTGCGAGAGGGCTGTACAAGCAATGATCACACGCACGGCACAGCGGACACACCAGGAACCGCGGTGTTGGCCGTCGAATGGCGCTAGCTGCGCAGCATTTGTGCACCGCCGCCGTCAGTGTCAGCCAGTTTGCCGTGGCATACGGAGCTCCATCGCAGTCTTTAACACTGGTAGCATGCCGCGACAGCGTGGACGTGAACCGTATGTGCAGTTGACGGACTTTGAGCGAGGGCGTATAGTGGGCATGCGGGAGGCCGGGTGGACGTACCGCCGAATTGCTCAACACGTGGGGTGTGAGGTCTCCACAGTACATCGATGTTGTCGCCAGTGGTCGGCGGAAGGTGCACGTGCCCGTCGACCTGGGACCAGACCGCAGCGACGCACGGATGCACGCCAAGACCGTAGGATCCTACGCAGTGCCGTAGGGGACCGCACCGCCACTTCCCAGCAAATTAGGGACACTGTTGCTCCTGGGGTATCGGCGAGGACCATTCGCAACCGTTTCCATGAAGCTGGGCTACAGTCCCGCACACCGTTAGGCCGTCTTCTGCTCACGCCCCAACATTGTGCAGCCCGCCTCCAGTGGTGTCGCGACAGGCGTGAATGGAGGGACAAATGGAGACGTGTCGTCTTCAGTGATGAGAGTCGCTTCTGCCTTGGTGCCAATGATGGTCGTATGCGTGTTTGGCGCCGTGCAGGTGAGCGCCACAATCAGGACTGCATACGACCGAGGCACACAGGGCCAACACCCGGCATCATGGTGTGGGGAGCGATCTCCTACACTGGCCGTACACCACTGGTGATCGTCGAGGGGACACTGAATAGTGCACGGTACATCCAAACCGTCATCGAACCCATCGTTCTACCATTCCTAGACCGGCAAGGGAACTTGCTGTGCCAACAGGACAGTGCACGTCCGCATGTATCCCGTGCCACCCAACGTGCTCTAGAAGGTGTAAGTCAACTACCCTGGCCAGCAAGATCTCCGGATCTGTCCCCCATTGAGCATGTTTGAGACTGGATGAAGCGTCGTCTCACGCGGTCTGCACGTCCAGCACGAACGCTGGTCCAACTGAGGAGCCAGGTGGAAATGGCATGGCAAGGACTACATCCAGCATCTCTACGATCGTCTCCATGGGAGAATAGCAGCCTGCATTGCTGCGAAAGGTACACTGTACACTGTACTAGTGCCGACATTGTGCATGCTCTGTTGCCTGTGTCTATGTGCCTGTGGTTCTGTCAGTGTGATCATGTGATGTATCTGACCCCAGGAATGTGTCAATAAAGTTTCCCCTTCCTGGGACAATGAATTCACGGTGTTCTTATTTCAATTTCCAGGAGTGTATGTGTTAGTGTGATTTCCTAATATATATGTCAAGTTATGGCAAGAAATGTGAAGTGCTTCACAAGCAAGTGAGAGGGATTATTTACCACATATATAACTTTTTCAAATGTGAATTTGAAAGCAGAACTACTACTGTGTTTATTTGAAGACACAACAACAGACTGCAGAATCCTGTGGTGTAAGCAAGAGAACTGTAGAGAGGATTGTAAACAAAAGTGTCAGAGCTATAGAAACCTCCAGAAACATTGGTTGCATGTAGCCTGGAAACCACCAGAATCACAAGAAACCTGTAACACAAATTGATGATTTTGACAACAATATTTTAAAATGGTCCATGTCTGAAAATAAATAAATGACAAATATCCAACATCACAAAAACTTGTTACAATTTAGCATGAGAAAATTGGCTCCGAAAGTAGTGCTATGTCAGTGCAAAGAATTTTAGAAGGCATTGGCTTCAAATATGTTGAGAAGAGAGAGATATTAATTGAAAGAAGTGAGATAGATGCAGAACAAACCACATACCTTATAAAGATGCACAATAAAGAGGAGCAGGTAGTTCCAACAGTGTATTACCATGATGAAACATGGGTGAATCAGAATCATACCAGAAATACCTGCTGGAAAAAGAGTGTTGGTACTGGTGGTTCGAAAGTTCCCATAACGAAAGGTTCTCGGATAATTATTCTGCATGCTTGCTCTTCTTCTGGTTTTGTTCCTGAGAGCAAACTTGTATTTTATTAGTTTGTGACTCCCATTTAGAAATGGATACTATCAATTTCAAGGAGTGGCCCACTGAACAGTTCTTGCTTCAAAGGTAGTCATGTGATGTATCATTCCAGTTATCATTCAGACATTACAGAGAAAACACCAAGTACAAACAGCAGGAAAGCGGATATTGGCTTAAAAATAAAAATATTCCATTCAGTATAAACCAGACTCATGCCAAACTCCTTCAGCTCATTTATTCATACAAGTTATGTGACAGAATGTACAATCTTCACTTCTTGCACGTGAATGTGGTCACACAGTTTTGCATGTATTCACACATTTCTGTCAGTATAGCCCAATGGAATTAATTTGGGCACGGGTTAAAGACTGTGTGGTAGGGGAGAGGTGGGGAGGGGAGGGCGTGGAGTTCTAGGTAATGGACATTTGGATAGCAGTTACGATAGTATTATGATGTAGGCTTTTGTTTGAAGACTCGTGGTTTAAAAAATACGTTTGTCAACATAGTAATTACATACATAGTATGTGAGAACTTCCTAGCATTTATTTATTAGGAATTTGTATCCTATGAAATAAGTAGATTACTGCATTCAGTGAACTGCCCAAGGAGAAGTTAAGTGTATATACTCTGATAACTTGCAAGAATGCAGCTGGACAAATCCTTCAAGAACTCTGATATTTTGACAAGTAAGCCTGTGCCATTTTCAAAATACAAATTGGAAAATGCCTTATAATGACAGTGGGGTTGCCTGTCAAGATAATGGTGGTTATCAGTAACCATTCCCTCGAGTTTTTCACAGAAGGTAGTCAATTGTTTGCTTGTTCAGTGGATCATAAATGCGGTCTCTCATTGCAAGTTAGCTACACCCATAATGCCCATTGACAGTGAAAAATATGACAACATACTGACCAATTACTTGATAGTATTTTGCATTACTTTTTGCTACCAGTAATTCTCTTTTATACACAGTGATTTACACTTTACAGTCAAACACACATACATACGTGTATTATATACTTTTTTTAAAAAAAATTCTGTGGAGTTAAAGCAGTTGTCATGCAAATGTACTCATTTCAGTTTGTGTTTGATGTTAATCTGTGCATAAATCTGTGCACACTGTTCTACACTTTTGGAGGCAAAATTGATTCTTAGCCATTCTGTACAGCAGCTCTGGTGGTATTATGGGAAAGGCAATTTCCTCCGACACGAGTGTTGCTTGTTTATCACTTTACAGGCAGGCTGGACCTCCCTACCATTTCCTGTCTAGTTCTCTCATGTAGGGAGACAAAATTATTTAACAGAGCTTCTGTTTATATAGTAGAGTTATTTTCAGTTTATTGAGAAAAAAAGCCCCTGTAAACAATGACTGAGAAGTGCCTAATTTGTGAGTGTAGTGCTGCAGGGAATTGTAGTCAGTTGGTTGTCAATTAATGAATGACCAAAACTTACCACACTTGTCCCATCATTAACTGCATTACTGATAGACAGCAGAAATAGACATTACTGATAGATAGCATAAATCCCACTGGTAGACTGGGCTTAACTGACTGGAGTCCCTTGCCACACATCCACAATGTATCTTGCAAGGTGTGTTAATATGTCTGGTGGAACAGGATTGATCATGTTCAAATTTAGAACAGTAATTTGCTGTAATACAATGTGTGACTTATGTTGAAATATTTGAAGTTCCATAACAGCGAGGTGACATACTTGTGTTGCAAAGGAAGCCAGTTTAAGATCTTGGCCTCTTCAGATCTTGGGAGAGCAGACGCCGATGTGATTCTTTTTATGTCCCTCGTGCTACAAAAAGTACTCCAGCTATTAATAGTGGAGACAATAAAGTCAACATTGTCAAATGCATATTGCCAACACGTTACACTTAGGTGGGCTCTGCAGCTTGATACAGCTGACAGCTCCAGCTGTGGAGATTTTCTTATGTAACAAATCACTTGACAACAGCAAATAAGTGCTCACTAAATAAACTGAAAATAATGCCACTATATGAACATGAGCTGAGTGAAGTAATTTTGTCTACTCACATGAGAGAACCGGACAGGAACTGTTGGAGACTTATAGTCTCTCTATAAACTGAAAATCAAGCAGTACTCGTGGCAGGGGAAAGTGCATTTCCTGGTATAACACTGGAACTGCCACACAGGATGAGTAGGATTCAATTGCCCTTTGGCAGTGTAGGACATTGTGCAGGAATTTACATAGATTCTATCTGTATTCATATTATTAATAACATGATAATTAAATAGACACCCTAGCTGCAAACAGGCGTTAATGTACTTCATTGGGGACATGTTGAAAATGTGTGCCCCGACCGGGACTCGAACCCGGGATCTCCTGCTTACATGGCAGACGCTCTATCCATCTGTGCCCGCGGTGGCTCAGATGGATAGAGCGTCTGCCATGTAAGCAGGAGATCCTGGGTTTGAGTCCCGGTCAGGGCACACATTTTCAGCATGTCCCCAATGAAGTACATCAATGCCTGTTTGCAGCTAGGGTGTCTATTTAATTATCATTTCATTTCTAGCAAAGCTGCATGGTCATCCACGGTAACTGTTCTTTCGGGAACAGATACTACCGTAATATATATTATTAATAACACATATCTACATTCCAGCAATATGAAAAGGATACATTGCTAATCACCACATAGAGGAAGCATTGAACTGCAGACAGACACAATGAAAAGACTGCTAAATGTTTAGCTTTGAGACAAAAAAGTGCTTCAAAAGCAGAAAACTCGCACACAGCCATTTGTGTGTGTGTGTGTGTGTGTGTGTGTGTGTGTGTGTGTGTGTGTGTGTGTGTGTGCACGCGCGCGCGTGTGCGCATTCTGCTTCTGAAGAAGACTTTTTTGTGCGAAGTCTAAGAGTTTAGCAGTCTTTTGGTTGTGCCCGTGTGTGACTCAGCACTTCCTCTATGTGATGAGTAACAATATTTCCTTTTCATATTGTTGTTATTCCATCCTGGGATTTCCATTCTTTGATATCTGTATTCCATGTAGTGTTAATCACTAAACTTATTGTGTCTAGAAGTAGTTCAATTGATTTTATTGTGCATTTGGGCATTAGCACACATTTTGTAACAACAAATTGGCTGTACCAGTATTTACTCTTGTAGGCCTAATATCTGATTTAACTTTGTGCTCTTATCTTTAACCTTTATTTGAAACTACTTTTTCTGTTAAACGGTTGTTATGTTATCTAGCTGACATTGTATCTGTTACTGTATTTATAGTATGTCTTACTTTAACTATGTACAATTTGGCATTGAATTGCCCTTGTATTTATTGTAAGTTTAAATTGAAACCTGTACAATTTGACACGTTCAATATCCTTGTGATTGACTCACTAACTGGATCTACGGAACAAGAAATTAATTAATTAATTAATTAATGCATTCTGCAGAAAATAAAAACCACCAACATGTGCGCATACTGCATCACCTGTGATTCATAAGGTGAGCAGTGGAGGGGTTGGTATGACTTTGTGAACTAGCCTGTAATTGCTTTTTGTGATATACTCCGGTAGAGAGAATGGATAATTGCTCGCTCACTCTTCATTTGCAGACCTATGAAGGAGGGAAGTGCACGACCACAATCTGGGGATCTGCCTTCCCTCAAACTTCTAACCTAACCCCCCCCCCCTTTCCCTTCCACCCTGTTACACCCCCAGAACGAAATTTATACCTTAATACAGTTCTGCTGCATTTAGATGTGGTATACATATCTAATATTTATTACTAACCCACTTTATTTAACAATAAACATTAATTTTATACAGTTAAAACACTATTTTTTATAAACTGCAATTTTTTGTCCCCTGCATTCTAGTAACTATTATTCCTAAGAGACAGAATGAACAGGACTTTTCATGGTAAATTTACTGTACTTCTTTTATGTACTGGGAAACATTTTCTCCAGCAGCTGCAGTTTGTTAGAAATTCAAGAAAAGCCTAAAACTGTACCCTTTACTTTAACCCCCCCCCCCCCCCACACACACACACACACACACACACACACACACACAATCCGCTGGTCAGGATTTGTGGTATGTTGTCGATGAAACTGGTCAGGATTTTTAGTATGTTGTTGATGACACATCCCTCATTCCAGTGTGCTGTAATTTAAATTTGTGACTACGCAAATTTTTTACCCTGATTTTTCTTTGTTTACTGGACTAGGAGTATAGCTGTATTTCTGGTTTTGACCATGTCATTAGAGGCGGGGTGAAATGATGTGAGTAATATGCTTGATTCCATTCTGGATGCAAAACTGTTGGACAGCAACAGATGCAAATTGTGGTGTATTATCAGCGACAAGAACTTTTTAGATAAAAAAACAGTGGACAGGGCCTTAGTGGTATTCTCCACCATGATCTGTCACATTTTGATGATTTACAGGCAAACAGTATCAACCACAGGGCCCCATGGAATGGACATGCAATATCTGCCTGCACCTGATCCCACGACTGGGTAGGTGCGGACAATGGATGGCAGTCTTGGGACAGTGCTAGTTGCTGAGTCTGATTAGCTTGGCAGTGCTGCGCCATGTACACAAGATTCTTGTTGACCATTTGCAGATTCTTCATTTTGGAAATGCCCCTACGGCATTGATGCAAGAATCACCATATTGGGAATGCATAACCTCTGGAATCATCTCTCAACATTGATGATCGTCTTAGTTCAGTAGTAGGACACCTTTGAAAAGATGGTCATGGCATCATGTAAGGAAACTATGAAGTTCTGCAAATGGTGGCAGAGGAAGGGCCTCCAATCAGCTGGTTTGTATGAACTGACAAAGATGTCTCCAGAGTGACTCCTGCTGCAACATCTCTAGAAGCAATGGAATCGTCTTCCACCAACTGTTCCAATTGTGGTTCAGTGTAAAAGTAAACAGTCTCTTAATGGTGTACTCCTAAGTGTTCATCCAAATTTGTATTTCCATATTTTCACAATATTTTGACAATGACAAAGGATGATAAATCAGACATTCTCTTGTTTATGAAATTCATCATCAGGGCCCAAAAGTAATGATGATGACAGCACATCTGCATCCTATAAGAAAAGAGTCCAGAGTTGTAATCTCTGAGATGTCTGCTCATGCCACATTGACATATGGACAACGACTAATGATTTGTGACAAGACGAAATTGGTTGCCATACAGGAAATTGTGAAGCTTCTGGATACCATAGATAATTGTGAATGTCCTTCTCTATCAGGGAATAAATTTCATGTTCCATGGTGAGGGTCTCAGATAAGAATATCATAGGCTGTTCCAAACCATTCAGGTACTTATGCGATAGAAAAGTTCTGACCCCATGTAGCGATGTGTTCATGGCCAACACTAGAGATAAATGAGACTAATACAAGGCAAGGTAATAATCAGCTTAGAGTTGTTGCTTCAGCTTATGAAATGCTTAGCAACAGCTTGTGGACCATTGGTAAAGGACCCCTCACTTCTCCACAATCAAGTCAACAAATGTGGTGTTGGGAGATAAATCAGGCATAATACGTAACCCTGCAGATAAAAATCTGCAGATCCTTTACTTTATTTGATGCAGGAAAATGAGAAATGGGTGCCACATCATCTGATGTCAGTTTAAAGCCATCGTGGCTAAGGATGTACTGTGTACAACTAATGTAAAGATGAAAAAAATGAGCATTTTGTCAAGTAGCACTTAAATGCTGCTTGCAAAAGCATGGAAAATATCCACTTGGAAATTCAATATATGACCCTTCTGACTCTATCCTGTGACCACTATATCATCCAAATAATTGGTGCATTATGGAATACTGTCAATAGCATGTTCTGTAAATTTCTGAAATATTGCTGGAGCACTAACAATGCTGTAAGATAACATGTTGTATTGATAGATGCCATGAAAAGTATTTAATACTAGAATGGCTTTGGAAACCTCATCCAAAGGAAGCCGAAAATAAGCTTCCGAAAGAGCAAACTTGGAGAAAAGATGACCCTTGCTGACTTTGAAAGTAAGTCATCAGGATGGAGAAGGGGCACTGAGTCCACAGTCAACTTAGCATCTACCATTTTTTTGAAGTACCCACTAAAATGAATGCACCACCTGGTTTCTGAATATGTCTAAAATTAATTCCCATCTGCTATAAGGAATTGAAGATAACACTTTTCACTCCTCTAAGCGATGCTAATGCATTTCTACTTAAACCTCATTCCAAAAGGCTAAAAGTGTTGGGTGGGCTTGGGAAAATTTTGGAACTACTGACTCTTTTAATGTAATGTAAGCAAAAAAATTAGAAAGCAGTCTCAGGCCTGTAGAAAGGAAGGGTGCTTATTGGGACACAAATATGACACTTTTGCAAAGGAAATGGTATTCTAAATTACCTTAACTGAGAGTTAGTGAGAAAACCCAAAGGCTGAATAAGCATCTGGGCCAAAAATATTTTCCATCTAGGTTTCTGGTACTATAAAGAAAGGAATTGTTTTGGTTACTTGCTTATACATTAATTCCAGAACTATATGGTCAAGTAACAGTAAGTTCACAGCTTAACTGCCAGAGATTTTAAGAGTGGAGAATGCATTCAGAGATACAAAGTCTGATTAATAATTGAGACCGAGGCCCCTATATCAGAAAGGACTAAAATGGGAATACCACGAACTGTTGCTGACAGCATAAGATGGTGTTGTACTATCCTTACATCTGTAATATTGTTTATTTCCATCAGTGCACTAGATTGCTGATAGTATGGCTGGCTTTGAAAAACATCTGCTATGTGACCCTGGTGAAACCAGTGCTGACATACATCATTATAATGTAGGCAAGTACATCTAGCCTGTGAAGAAAAACAGTCAAGATAACTGGGCAGTATGCAAAAATTTCACCTAAGTCAGGTGGAGAAACTGTTACGGAACTGGGATTCATTTCAGTCTAGTCAAATGGGAGCCCCTCCACTGCCACCTGGACTGCACAGCGTTACTGCAGTTTCAGTATCAGCCAGACTAGGTCGTGCAGCATTTGCCAATTGAGTTGACAGTACTGATATCACAACACCATGGAAATGGTAACCTGAGCTGCTTGAGAAATCTCAAAAGCTCTAACAGTATGCAAAACTTCAGCTAAAGCAGGATATGACTGCTGTAAAGCTTAAAGTGAGCCTGAGGTATCTGCGCCAGTGGAATAGAAAGGCAGAAAACACAAGTTCAAAAACAATCTATCGGACTCATTAAAACGAAACAATAATACAATATCCAAAAGAACAACCGACTCGATCCAACTGCGGATCGACACGATAACAAAGAACAATAATAATAAAAAATACCCATCTCTTCACAGGGAGCAAACACAAACAGTTCTGCAACATCAAGAGGTTCATCAACTGTACCAAGAGATTGGCCAGCTCTGGCCACGGCTGCCAGGTCAGCAACTCTGAGCGGTGCTTCTAACTGCCTTTTTCCAGTAGTGCGCCACCTTATAAAGCTGGAACTATTTGTGAACACATGCCTGGTGTAGCTAAGTAGTCCCTAGGCTAGCTGCAACCTCTGGTGAAGCTGTTCTGCAGGCTCCATGACTGGGTAGTGGTCCCTGGCGGTTGTTGGAGGAGACCTGGTGGTGTGTTGTGGCCACCAGTAAGTCTTTCTTTTGACAACACGTATGACGTAGGTTTTCCTGGTGAATATACACCCTGTGATGCATGCATCCCGTGGCGGTTGGACATAAAGTGTGTTGCCGATGTAGTAAGCGCTACAATGTCTGAAGTGCCGGGCCACAGCAGACCCTCCACCCCCAGGGGGGAGTGGAAGGCTCATGTCAATGTCAGGCACTGAGGCCGTGGGCGAAAGGAGACCGGGAGGGGGGGGGGGGGGGCGGTCGCTGGTGCAGGATCCACCTCCATGGACGTAGGGCCCTCTGCTGGAGAGCCCGCACAGGGTGTGAACTGTGGGGGCAGTGGGCGGTCGGGCGGGGAGAGGAGCACTGTCAGCCACAAGGGCCGACAGCCCTGGAGACGGTGGTGGACCACGCCGGGAGTGAAGCTGGTTGGTACGCTTCCGGCACACTGTGCCATTGTCAAGGGTGACTGCCGCCATAGCACGGCCGATGAGCGGGGACCCACTGGGGACGATGCCGGCTAAACACCAGTGCCCAGACCGGATCCTGTAGAGAATAACGGGACCGTGTCGAATGCGGAGGAGCTGGGCGAGGAGAAGACGGAGACAAGGGGGACTGTTGAGAATGGCCGTGAAGTTTTACAGCTGGGGATGATCCTTCCTGAGCAGTGGATTGGCAGGAGGAAAGAAAGATGGTAAGGGTATCATCCAGGGAGTGTTGGGGATACAATTTCAACATCTGGACTTTTGACTGTCCGGAAAAACTGTTTGGCTAATCCGTTAGATGAAGGATGAAAGGAAGCAGTATGAATCTACTGGATGCCCTGGGAGGTGCAGAAGGAGGTAAATTCAGAAGATTTAAATTGAGGGCTGTTGCCGGTCACAAACGTCTCCGGAAGGCCCTCAGTGGCAAATATGCAGGAAAGAGTTTGGATGGTATGGGTGGAGGTCACGGAGGACGTGCGACGGACATAAGGAAACCCACTGCCAGCGTCCACAAGGGTAAACCAGGAGGAGCCGAGGATTGGGCCCGTGAAATCGAAGTGCAAACGAGACCGAGGAGAAGTAGCAGGAGGCCACGGGAACAGGCGGCGAGGAGACGCCGACTGGTGCTGTTGACGAGAGGGACACAAGGCAACCGTGCGGGCGATGGCAGCGTCCGGCCCCCTCCAGTAGACGTGCAGGCAGGCAAGCCATTTCGTCTGGACAATCCCCCAATGACCAGTGTGCTGGAGCTCTGAAACCCACTGGTGGAGGGAGGGTGGCAGCACCACCTGCCAGCGATCGTGATCACCCGAGATGAGGAGGAGCCCATCTCTGACAGACAGGTCCTGGCGGCGGTGCCAGTAGCCCGGGCCTCTGCCTGCAGCAGCTGATGACGGCCTGACGGCCACCCGTGCTGAACGTGGTGCATCAGCACCTGGAGCGTCGGGTCCTCTGCCGTGTCACTAGCTTGGCATCCAGTGGCAAATCGATGACTGCCGCAGCAGCGACGACATCCAGATGGGAACTGGCAACCGGGCAGCATCGAACTCGGGGTCAGCACCCACTGGGAGATGAGAGAGAAGATCCGCATTGGCATCGGGAGCTGTGGCCCAAAAATGGATGTCGTAGGAAGCAAGGAATAATGCCCAGCACTGGAGGCGGCGAGCAGTCCTCTTGGGGATGGCAGCTGTAGTGCTAAACAACAAGATCAGAAGCTTGTGATCGTTGTATAAGGTGAAGCGATGGCCGTAGATGAAATTGTGGAGTTTCTTAAACCCAAAGATGATAGCCGAGGCCTCCTTCTCAATTTGGCTGTAGTTATGATGAGCCGGGGATAGTGTTTTGGAGATGAAAGCCACCAGGCACTCGACTCTGTCAGTGATGTGAGACAAGACAGCCCCCACACCGCAGTCTGATGCATCGGCAGGCAAGATGAGAGGCTCGTTGAGGTCATAAGGGACAAGGCAAGCTGGCATCAGGAGAGAAGACTTCAGACAGTGGAAAGCTCTATCACAAGCTGGCAACCATTCTCGGGGAACATTCTTACAGAGGAGGGAGTGAAGGGTTTCCACCAGAGCTGCGGCATGTGGGATGAAATGGCGGTAGTAATGGAGATGACCCAGGACTGACTCGAGCTGGAAGATGTCCTTCGGGGGTGAACCCAGCTGGTGGTGGGAATCCCCATCAGTGACGGTCTCGGAGGAGACCGTATCCACTTGAAAAGGGAGAGGAGAGCCGTTCAACCGTACAGTCAGAGTGATCACTGCCATCGTGTGTGGAAAAACCGACTGTACGGAGGAAATCTCATCCGACACAGAGTTGGAGGCGTCGACAGCAGTGTGGTCCACGGCCATCAGTGGAGATGACCGACAAACGTCGGCTCTGTGACCCTACTTTCCGTAGATCAAACTGGTCACCCTGCAGAAGTGACAACCTTGCCTCTGATATGTGACAGAGCATTGACTACATGAGGGCAACTGTTGCTGCTGATGCCGCTGCAGCTGCCAATTGCACAGGTGAGGATCAGCGCCCTGGTCCTGGAGGGCAGGTGTGGCCTCAGGAGGGGCCCCCGGCACCGCTGCAGCAGCTGCGGTGATGGGAACCGGCAATGCAAGGTGCGGGCTGTGAAGACCTGCACCGGGGACTGCAGTGTGGAAGCAGAGGGAAAGGACTGCTCGTGAGTGTGGATAGTGGATAATCGGGTGTCTAAAGAGGGATCTTTCAGCTTCAGAAGATCGGTCCGTAATGTATCGTCGGGGGCGTGGACAAGAATCACATCAAGAATGAGTGCCGAACCGTAAGACTGCTTGCAATGGGGGTTGCCACAGAAAAAATGAGTCACGCGGGAGAGACCTTGCAGTATAGCAATCCATTCCCTGTGTGACTGTGTGGGAAGCATCTGACAACAGAACAACTTGTGATGTGCCGCCACCACGTGGACCTGAGAGTCAAAATAATCCAATAGGCTAGAGGCCAATCCCTCGTAGGAGAGAGCATGAGGTTCCGTATAGTGATGCAACTGTTGCAGAAGGTGATAAAGTTCTGGGCCCACATAGGTGAGGAAAAATGCGCGATGCCGAACGTCACCAGTGACATCGTGAGCAATAAATTGTTGCTCCAAATGAGCCACGTAGTTGCCCCGAGGTTCAATGGATTTGCCAAACGTCAGAAACACGGGGGGCGCAGCACAGAGCCCCGGAAGTGGGGAAGTCGGGTAGGACCCCTGCCTTGGCACCTCGACAGGAGGGGTGGACATCGACTGTAAACGCTGAATAACCTCGACATACTGGGGCGTCGGTCAAATGCCATTAGTGCTGATAAGATGGCCGAGGTAGGTCACCTGAGGAACAAAAAGACATTCCTCCTTGTTGCAATGTAAGCTGGCACCCTGAAGAACCTGGAAAGCCATCTGTCATAGCAGACAACAACCGAGCAAACGTTGGAAACTCATAAACCAGCTCGTCGTCACTGAAGTATCTGTGCTAGCAGAATAGAGACAGAAAACACAAGTCCGAAACCAATTTATTGGACTCACCAAATAATACAATATCCAAAAGAACAACCGACTCGATCCCAACTGCGGATCTACACAATTACAAAATAACAAAGGATAATAATAATAAAAAAGACCCATCTCTTCACGGGGAGTGAACACACAAAGTTCTGCAAAGTCAAGAGGATCGTTGACTATACCGAGAGATCAGCCAGTTAGAAGAGGCGTCTGGCCGTGGCTGCTGGGGCGACAGCTCTGTATCCTTCCGAGCAGTGCACCAAACTGCCTTTCGCCAGCAGTGCGCTGCCTTATAAAGCCTGTTGGCAGATGTATATGCCAGAACTATTTGCGATTATGTGCCTGGCACAGCAGAGTAGTTCCTAGCCTAGCTGCAACCTCTGGTGAAGCTGTTCTGCAGGCTCTGCAAATGGGTAGCGATCACTGGCAGTCGTCGGTGGAGATCTGGTGGTGTGTCGTGTTGTGGCTGCCGGTAAGTCTTTGTTTAGACAACACAGACGATGTAGGTTATCCTGGTGAATATACACCCTGTGATGCGGGCATCCCACAATGACTGGACGTAAAGTGGAACGCCGATGCAGTGGGTGCTACTATGATGTCCAAAGTGTGCAGCCACAGCAAAGCCCTTCACTGTCCACTGCTTATCTGATTACCACATCACATATTAATGATTTTGCATATGCTAGTCCTCAAGAACAATGTAAAAGTGTGTTTTTTACCAAGGCATTGTAGGTTTGCTATCCGTGATGCATAACTGAGCAATTTTGTCCTACAGTGTTGAAGCGGTTCTAAATGAGCAGTCACCAAATGCATTTTTGTACCAAAATGTTAACTCAGGAGAGAGTGTCAGCACTGCTGGGTCAGACAATGGGACCAATTTTTGCACAAGATGATAGAGCTGTGGGTTTGTTGATAATAGAAAGACCCACTGTTGCCCAGGGCACTTAAGGTCACTTGCCTGGAAATGAAGTGCTAAACGCTTTTGATACACTTGCCAGTGATCTTGAGCTTCATCAATTGGCTAGAAAGTCGGAAGTGCTGGAAGTAATTGTAGATGAGTCAGATATGTCAGCTACTGCATGAGCTTGTGCTGCTGTTTGAACTGTTGTTTCCAGAGCTGGCATACAATACACTTAGCTTTCCACTCTTATTATCTCATCCATGATGTTTTGGCAGTAATCTCCATCTTGCATATTATCCTGTCTTCCACTTTTAAGCTCTCAAGTATTCAAATGCGTTTCGGTGCGGTCCCCAACAATCAGTCTTAGCAGATAGAGGAACAACTAGCTCAGAAGTGAAGTCCATATGTAAAATGGAAAAAGCACAATCCTTACGCAAGTTTTCTCAGTGTGCCAACATGCATTACACATTAAAATATGCTAGCCTAACTATTAAAGCAAAAACACACATGGCATAACGAACATTCTTAAAACAGAATCAATTTAACAACTATACCATTGTATTTTAGTTTGTTATTTGTGCTGTCAAGTGATATAACTTGCATAAGGGTTGCAGTTTTTCCATTTCACATATGGACTTTCGCCTTGGATAATTGTGCCCCTGCCTACTGAGATTGAGCAAAACTCTTGTTATAACAATGAAGACAATCGATTATTGATAAAATTATTTAATTGGACAGATAAAAAATCTACTCACCAAGCGGTAGCAGAGCACGCACATAAAAAGACTGTTGTGATTGGCAAGCTTTCGGAGCCAGTGGCTCCTTCTTCAAGCAGAAGGGTTGAAGTGGAAGGAAGAAGGGCGAAGGAAAAGGCCTGGAGAGGTCTAGGAAAAGGGATAGATTTCGGGAAAGTCACCCAGAACAGCAGGTCAGGGGAGACATACCATACGTGATGAGAAGAAAAGACATTGTTGGGGTCTGCATCGGATGAGATTTGAAAACCTGTAAGCTCAAAGGTGGAAGACACGGTAATATGTAAGACAGAGATTACGACTAAAACATTGTGCATGAGTTAAGAAGAGTGAAAAGCTAAGTGCGTGATATCCCTGCCACTGATGATGTATGGAATGTCTCGTGCTATAAAAATAACTATTTGTGTTGTGATGTAGCTGTGTATGGCTCAGATGAGTGACTTCACTTAACTGCTGGAACAGCATAATGAAATAAACTATTTCAAAATAAAAGCACAAACTACACAGGAAAAATACTTTCATCAACTACCTGTGTGTATCATTATGTGCATAATGGATTGAAAATGAAGCACAAATCATAAGACAGGGGATTTACTGTCATTTGGTTTACCACAGTTTGTCTTGACAAATGCATTATAATTGAAGGTGACTTTTGTTTGACGTTGCAGATATTCTGTATAAAGTACTTTGTGTACATAATTTGTGCTGCACCAGATTTCAGCAAATTCCTGAAGCACACAAAAGTGCATCTGTATCTTAGTTTTCCTTACTGCCCCAAGAATAAGCTACACTCTTATCTAAAGCTACACTTATGACTTATTTTGATTTTCTTTATCCACATCTTTTATACTTACCTCACTGTAGCAACGTAATACCATGCATAAACTGTAATTTTAAGTTAATTTCAGTTTCATACAGTATGGCTAACCATTCAGCCTTGTTCAAACTCCAGCAGTTTGTCTTGTGGAATGTTTGCTGTAGGTGAGGCATAGTGGTGCATTGTGCTATGTTTATGGCCAGCAGAATGATATATTCAGCATTGAGTGTTCTTTTCGTGTTTGTCTAATGTAATCCTTCAGAAAGTGCTACCCAACCCATCCACATATTTTTACAATAGTTAGTGTAAATATTAGTGTATTTGTGATTAGTTCTGTTTAGCAATAAACAACAGGCAACCAGGAATTTCCATTATTGTTATGTATTTAGTTTCTCTTTGACATAAATCATGTCACTTTCAGTATTTTACAAACAAGTTTAAGACAGTGTGAAATTCCTCTAATTATGCTTAAGATAGCATTGTAGGCTGTACTTTTTATGGTAACAAATGCTTCGCAAATTTTGACCATTAGACTGGACATTAACTCATAGTTTCAATAACCTCCATTGTGTTGTCTGTAATTGCCTGTGAGTGTTTTGTAACAAATAAATGTAAGTGTGTAAAGTTAATAAATTCTCTCTCTAACTGCTCCCCTCAACCAACAATCTAACTGTTTTTGTGTGCCTGTGTGGTTTACTCTCTTATGTAATCAACTTTGTTGACCTCATGTAGTTCACATCATTCTGTGTTGTGCTTTTACTCACGATGTGTAAAATATGCATTCTTTGTTCAAGCTCACACCAAAACGTCCTTTACGGTCAGAGGTAGAAAGAGAAAGAAGATTAAGCCGACCATCTAGTGGTCAATTTGTACCAGGAAAATTTGGTACAAGCTACAAATTTAATAGTTCTGGAACTAGTAGCAATCGTGATTCAGTGGGTATGTTAAAATATATATTGTTATTATTATTATTATTTGTCTCTTCTTACTCTTCCCAGTCTTCGATCTGTCTCATGGCTGTAGCTGTTATTAATTATTTCCTCATTGTTGTTCCCTTCAGACTTTTTCATAGTGATTTGATTTCTGCCCACTCATGTACATTACAGCAAATGTATTTGTAACTTACTGTTGGATTTTTGGATAGACATCAGTTACATGAAAAACTGATGCTTAATTTTGAGTTTTTGGAGCTCAAGATTCCTGCCTCAGATAACTTATTAGAAGAAAGCAGAAGACAAAAGTATTTGGTACTCTGACAAACAGAGGCCATAAGTGACTTTGAAGATTCTATCACTTGTAAATTAAGTTGCTGTGATTGTTAAATAGAAAATTTCTATCTGTTGAAACACAGATAAAGATACTTCTGCTTGCTCTTATTTTTTGGTATTCAACCTTCATTTGCAAATGAAACCAAAATGGATTATTCTTGTTCAACTACATTTACATCTTTCTGTACATGACATCAGAATTCATTTTCTCATGGTTCTATGAAACATTCTTCAACGTCTAGAATAATTCCTTTACACTGCAGTAATGTGTTTGTTGAATGAAACATTATAACAGATTAATACTGTATTCGAGATGCAGACTCAGTTTATGTCTCTCAGCTTTCACATGGTTTAGTTTTAATGTTAGAAAATATCATTCCTCAATGATGTTGCTATTTCTCTATAGACAAATTATAAATAAGATATCGGCAAAGTTTTGGGTCATCTTAGCAGTTGCATATGTTTTACACATGCATCTTGGTTTTTGACTGTCTCATGTCTTCACATACTGTTGAGGAATGTTTTCAAAACAGTATATTACTTCTTCACAAAGCATGCACTTTTTTGACTACACTAATGCACTTTAACCTCAGCTGTTAGAATTGTAGAATCGCCTTAAAATATCATTCTGGTTAAGAATTAAAGTATGCCAATGAAATAGCATTGTGCAAGGTCAAATACAGCGGACAGTTAAGTGCATCTGAGTTTGCATGGTGTGACATCAAGAACAAGAACAAGAAGAAAGAGATTTTTTTTTTAAAGTGGGAATGTGACCTTCCTGTCAAAGTTGTGTCTTAACACTCAGGTTTGAGATGATGGAGTCTTCTGTCATCTCTTGTAAAATCCTTGCAAGAATGGCAAATTTCTACTAATATCATACTGTGCTGAGGATTCTCTGCATACAGTTTGGTTTGCCTATTGGTGTCTGTCACTATATCAACCTCTCCAGAAGCCCTTTAGTACAGACCTTTTTCAAGTCTCCACTGTGTTGATATTTTGCTCATACATCAATCTATACTTCCAGTGTCATTGATATATATTTCACAGTCAAATATTTGACCTCCAACTGTGTAACACATTTTTCACTTTTTGATGAATGTTTCCTATCATCTCATTTCTATAAGTAACCAATCAATAACACTAGTGTTGTGGTGAACATCATAAAGAACAGCAGTTAGTGTTGCAGATAGTTGTCACTCAAACATATGGGAATAGAGAATTTATGCAGTAAAGATACCTGCGTGAATTCTACAATAAATTAAAATACAACATAAACTGTGCGTGCCTGGTGGAGTAACCTTCACAACTTTACCACTGAAATAAGAACACAAAAGAAATTCATAAACTGTTTCAAAAATATTGAATGAATGTTTACACTTCCAGTCACATTAATGAATAGATATACTAAAAGCTTTCTATGCTATATCTGACAGTGACTCAAGATAGTGAATGTATCTGGTTGATTCTCTGCTCTGTAACTTTGTTTCTTAATGTGGCACAAAACAAGCAGCACAGGGTCCGTGTAACAGCAAACGCTGTTACCAAAAGCATTCAGGTTGACATTTTGATTTTTTAAGACTTTTTCACAGTGTCTTCAGTGTGCACCCCAGATTAGAAATCCACTCAAGCATCTATCTCAGTGCTTATATATGTGCATGTGTAAAATGCATGACCTACAGCTACCTTAATATGTGAAACAGAAATTAATTCTATATAAATTTGGCCACCCTCTGCATATAGAGCTCTGACATTGTGATTAACCGTTCCAGATTGTCTAACAAAAAATATTTTTTGTGAGCAACAAGGATAACTCTGTGCCTAAATATATAATTAAAAAAAACGAACTGCATTATACATAAATTGAAATCTGCTGTTAAGATATTTAGTGAGATAGCAAAATAAATAAGTCCAATAGACTATTTAAATTCTCTTGTAGGGCACATATGAGCAGCTGGGTATGCCAGAGATTAGTCTGTGTCATTAAAAGAATAAATGAATGGTAGCAAAACTATTATATAAAATACTGAATTTGCATCTCATGTTACATCCATTTAACTGCACAAAATATAATTACCTGAGCTGGAACTTTTGAAATCATAATCCCTTCTTGCAGAGATCAGAAAGAAGATGAAAAGATTTCAAAGAAGAATATTGGAAATTCTTTTTAATACTGTGAAAAGAACAGCACATCATTGCCCTATTCTTCTCCTTTTTTGTCTTTTTCTGCCGTATCTGACTACTAACTGTTTTTATGTATGTATTGTAATGTCTGCCTGGCTCGCCCCTTTTGCAGGTTTCACCTTTAATGCCCAGAGTGGTCATATTAGCCTCTTTAAGATGTTTTTGTTCATTGGTGTGCATTACATTTATTCCATGTACTCCCAGTCTTCAGCTATTTTCCTTTTGATGCAATAATTAACTGTTGTTCATATTATTGTGATGTGAACAAACAACAATGGAATATCAAGTGCATGGCACTTATTCATAGACAACTATATAATCAAACATATAATATTTTGAAATGTACTTTAACAGCGGCACACAGATTACCAGGAAGGACAGCTGGCCAATGTCCATGGAAGAGGTAGAACTATTTATTGCAGTAATTTATGCTCAAGGTATGAGTGAGTGCAGAGTTAGAGACCTCCACATATATGGCCACACTCTTGGGGCATACCATATTATATGTAAACCATGAGCAGAAATAGATTCCTGAGGCTTGACAAGAAACCTATATGCTCTGTATGTTTTGCGAAGGTTTCTGCTGATTGGAACAAATTCATAAAAACTTCACTCTATGTTACAAATCTGGATCTGATATAATAAATTAATTGCTACTTATCATATAGCGGAGATGCTGAGTCGAAAATGAACAGGCAAAACAATGAGATTGTGAAACAAGTAAGCCTTCAGGCAAAAAGGCCTTCATCAGAATTCACACACACACACACACACACACACACACACACACACACACACACACACACACACACACACACACACACACACACACAGAGAGAGAGAGAGAGAGAGAGAGAGAGAGAGAGAGTGTACCGCAGTCTCTGGCTGCTGAGGCCAGACTGCAGCCAAAGGCTGTTGTTGTTGTTGTGTGTGTGTGTGTGTGTGTGTGTGTGTGTGTGTGTGTGTGTGTGTGAAGGGATTTTTGGCTGTTACTTTTTTAACAGTCTTTTTGTTGTGCCTATCTGCGACTCAGCATCTACATCTACATCTTCATGGGTACTCTACAAATTACAATATCAAGTCAGTTACACTCTCTCCCTACTCCAAAAGAGGACGGACAAGTGTAGTGTAGGCAGTCTCTTTAGTAGATCTGTTGCATCTTCTAAGTGTTCTGCCAATAGCACAGTCTTTGGTTCACCTTCCTCACAACATTTTCTGTGTGTTCTTTCCAATTTAAGTTGTTCATAATTGTAATGTTGTTGTGGTCTTCAGTCCTGAGACTGGTTTGATGCAGCTCTCCATGCTACTCTGTCCTGTGCAAGCCTCTTCATCTCCCAGTACTTACTGCAACCTACGTCCTTCTGAATCTGCTTAGTGTATTCATCTCTTGGTCTCCCTCTATTATTTTTACCCTCTACACTGCCCTCCAATGCTAAATTTGTGATCCCTTGATGCCTCAGAACATGTCCTACCAACCGGTCCCTTCTTCTTGTCAAGTTGTGCCACAAACTCCTCTTCTCCCCAATCCTATTCAATACCTCCTCATTAGTTATGTGATCTACCCATCTAATCTTCAGCATTCTTCTGTAGCACCACATTTTGAAAGCTTCTATTCTCTTCTTGTCCAAACTATTTATCGTCCATGTTTCACTTCCATACATGGCTACACTCCATACAAATACTTTCAGAAAAGACTTCCCGACACTTAAATCAACACTCGATGTTAACAAATTTCTCTTCTTCAGAAACACTTTTCCTACCATTGCCTGTCTACATTTTATATCCTCTCTACTTCGACCATCATCAGTTATTTTGCTCCCCAAATAGCAAAACTCCTATACTACTTTAAGTGTCTCATTTCCTAATCTAATTCCCTCAGCATCACCCGACTTAATTCGACTACATTCCATTATCCTCGTTTTGCTTTTGTTGATGTTCATCTTATATCCTCCTTTCAAGACACTATCCATTCCATTCAACTGCTCTTCCAAGTCCTTTGCTGTCTCTGACAGAATTACATCATCATCAGCGAACCTCAAAATTTTTATTTCTTCTCCCTGGATTTTAATACCTACTCCGAATTCTTCTTTTGTTTCCTTTACTGCTTGCTCAATATACAGATTGAATAACATCGGGGAGAGGCTACAACCCTGTCTCACTCCCTTCCCAACCGCTGCTTCCCTTTCATGTCCCTCGACTCTTATAACTGCCATCTGCTTTCTGTGCAAATTGTAAATAGCCTTTCGCTCCCTGTATTTTACCCCTGCCACCTTTAGAATTTGAAAGAGAGAATTCCTGTCAACATTGTCAAAAGCTTTCTCTAAGTCTACAAATGCTAGAAACGTAGGTTTGCCTTTCCTTAATCTTTCTTCTAAGATAAGTCGTAAGGTCAGTATTGCCTCACGTGTTCCAATATTTCTGCGGAATCCAAACTGATCTTCCCCAAGGTTGGCTTCTACTACTTTTTCCATTCGTCTGTAAAGAATTTGTGTTAGTATTTTGCAGCTGTGATTTATTAAACTGATAGTTCGGTAATTTTCACATCTGTCAACACCTGCTTTCTTTGGGATTGGAATTATTATATTCTTCTTGAAGTCTGAGGGTATTTCGCCTGTCTCATACATCTTGCTCACCAGATGGTAGAGTTTTGTCAGGACTGGCTCTCCCAAGGCCGTCAGTAGTTCTAATGGAATGTTGTCTACTCCCGGGGCCTTGTTTCGACTCAGGTCGAATACCTAAGTATTTAATTGAATTTACAGCCTTGATATATATTCCCCTTAGTACTCATGTGGATGACTTCACTCTTTTCATTATTTATGTTCAATTACCAATTATCACACCGTACAGATACCTTTTCGAAATCATTTTGCCATATGTTTTGATCTTCTGATGACTTAACTAGTGATAAACAACAGCTTCATCTGCAAGCAACCTAAGATGGCTGGTCAGATTCTCTTGTAAATCGTGTATATACATAGGGAACACAAGAGGGTCTATAAAACTATCTTGTAGAATGCCAGAAATCACTTCTGTTCTACTCAATGACTATTTGTCATATACTATAAACTGTGACCTCTCTAGCAGGGTATCATGAATCCAGTCTCATAACTGAGACGATATTCCATAAGTATGCAATTTGACTGCAAGCCACTTTTGTGGTACAGTGTCAAAAGTGTTCTGGAAATTAGAAATAGGGATTCAGTTTGAAATCCCTTGTCAATAGCACTCAACACTTCGTGTGAGTAAAGAGTTAGTTGTAATTCACATGAATTATGCTTTCTAATTGCGTGTTGATTGTTTGTTAATAGACCATTGTGTTCAAGGTAATTCATAACGTTCAAATGCAATATATGTTCTAAAATCCTGCTGCATATTGACATTAACAGCAATGAACTCTGAAAGTAACCTAACTGGGATGCAATTTGGACTGAAAGACTTGCTTTTATTACGTGATTTAAGTTGCTCCGAGGATATCTACTTCTAAGTTACTCATGTTGGTAGCTGTTGTTGATTTGAGTTCTGGAATATTTACTTTGTCTTTTAGGAGGAAGAAATTTTGGAAAGCTGTGTTCAGTAACTCTGCTTTGGCAACACTGTTATCAATAGTATTTCCATTGATCATGCAGAGAAGGCACGACTGTGTCTTGCCGCTAGCATATTTTACACTACTTGTATTTGCTGCCATGTTTTCAGATGAAGTTTCAGTGTGGAAACTATCATAAGCACTTCACATTGAAGTTGGTGCTAAATTTTGAGCTTCTGTAAAAGATTGCCAATCTTGGAGATTTGAATTCATTCAAATTTGGCTTGCTTTTATCATTGTTTCTGCAGTAGTGTTCCAACCCATTCTGTGTGCCAAGGGGGATCAGTTCCATCATTTGTTAATTTATTTGATGTATGTCTCTCTATTGCTGTTCCTACTATTTATTTGAATACAAGCAACATGTGGTCTACACTTATAGTTTTAATTTGGAAGGAGTGGAGATTGTCTCTCAGGAAGGCGTCAAGTGTATACTTACGTGCTTTTGTGCATAGGTAATTTTTTATTTATTTTTGCAAGATTTTGAAGTTAGAGTTTTCATTCTTGCTGTGACAACACTGTGGTCACTAATTCCTGTATCCATTTTGATGCTTGTAATTAGCTCAGGATTATTTTGTTGCTAAGAGGCCAATTGTGTTTTGACAACTGTTTACTCTTCGAGAGGGCTCGTGAACTAACTGCTTTAAATAATTTTTGTAGAATGCATTTACACAGTTTCGGACAATATTTTATGTGATCCTCCGGATTTAAACATGTGTTTTCACCGATATATTGAGGGTAAATTGAAGTCGACATCAACTATAATTGTGTGTGTCAGGTACATGTTTGAAATTAGACCCAAGTTTTCTTTGAATCTTTCAGCAATTGCATCATCTGAGTTGGGAAGTCGTTAAAGGGATACAGTTATTATTTTATTCTGTTTACCAAGAATGACCCATACAAACTCATAGGAACTATCTGTTTCAATTTCGCTACAACGTGAACTACTTCAACAGCATCAAACACGCCACTGCCAACTGTGTTTAGCCTATTGTGTTTGAGAATAAGTGCTTTCAATTAGTGCTTGGAGCTCTAGTGCTTTCCCAACACAGCCATGGCATTTTACAACTGTCATACCAATAGTTCCTGGATCTACGTTCATCCTTTGAGTTTGAAGCCCTTTTTGTGTTTTCTCGAGACCCTCTAAACTAAAAAACCAACCAGTCCGTGCCACACAGCCCGTTCTACTCGTGTAGCAGCCTCCTGCGTGTAGTGGACTCCTGACCTATTGACCAGAACCTGAAATCTAGCCACCCTATGATGCAATTCGAGGAATCTGCAACCTACACAGTTGCAGAACTGTTTGAGCCTTTTATTCAGACCCTCCACTCGGCTCCCTACCAGAGATCCGCAATCGGTCCTGTCGACTATGCTGAGCTCTGCTTTCATCTTGCAAGCAAGACTGACAGCCTTCACCACTTCTTACAGCCACTCAAAACCTAAGAGAATCTCTTCCACTATATGGTGAGTAGCAACTATCCTTTTCAGAATAAGTCATTGTTCCATCCTGAATCTGACATAATGATAGACAAGCAACTTTTCCTAAGTAGAACTAGGTGCCTGTTCACACAGTTCATGGCTTTGAAGCCTGACAGGTATGGACAAAAGCACTGGTTAGTTCTAGGAGTTGATGGCTAGTATATTCTCAATGGTTTCCCTTATCTTGGTAAGGATATTGTATGATCCTGTAGTGAAAGGGTTTGAGACTGTGTAGTGATGTGGCTTATGGAACCATTTCTGTCCAAATCAGAAACGTTAATATAGATAATTTCTTCACTTCCCTCAAAGTTTCCAAGAAACTGAAAGAAAAATCAACTTCCAACATAGTAATAGTAAAAAGAGCAATAGGAGAAATATCACATGCTCTGAAGTCTTTGAAGGCCCCTCTCTATTCAACAAAAATCATCAAACATCATGATATTTCCTTGACAGTCTTTCAAGGAAAGGAAGAAAAAAATGTGCTAGCGATGCATTTCCTTCATCCTACTGTTACTACAAATTTAAATTAGAAAACACTCCACAAAGAATGTAAGTTATTACAATGTGACAAAGTTTGGGGCCAGGAAATATTCAGTCAAAACCTACTCAAGAATATTTGCAGTACCCTCCTACAATATTCTTGACCTAGTAGGATTAAATGGATATCTTGTGTTCAGGGCTGTTACTGGAAAGGAGATCAGAAAAAGATATTTTATTCAACCACTTGCAAAGGAACTATGCACTGAATATGTGAAGAGTCGCTCACATATTTGGACCACGATTTTATAAAAGGATAGAAATGAAAATGAAGACAAAACAGTGCAGAAAAGTCATAAATGTCAAGTTCTTAAATCAAATGTTATAGAACTAATTCCAAGGGAATTGTTTGTAAGAAGTGGCTTGGGGAAGTGCACAAAGAAAACTCAAAGCAAATTTGTCAATTCTGTAGAAGTAGGAACTAGTTAAAATTGCTCTAAGCATGAAGAATTCAGTATTTCAGAAAGTTCTGGTTGAAAATTACAAATTATTTAGGAATAAAGGAGATGACTCAGTGAAAGTTAGAAGCACTGCGTTGTCGATAGGCACACAAACAAAAGGTACGGAGCTTGGCTAGCTTCCGGAATGCACTTTTTTTTTCTATCTGTAGGAAATATATGCACGTAAACACACACACACACACACACACACACACACACACACACACACACACACTCTCTCTCTCTCTACATCCATACACCTGTCTCCTTACATTATGCTCAGTTGACTGCCAGTCATATGCATGTTCTTTCTAGAGCTGGAAAAATGCAGTGCATTCCAAATGCTAGCGAAGCTCCATATCTTTTATTTGTGTGCCTAACAACAATGCAGCGCTTCTGCCTTTTGTCAAATAGTCTCTTTTATTCCTAAATGATTCATTTTTTCTAAGCATTTAAAAGTAAGTAAGCCACCTCATTTACTCTTGTCTGAGTTTTGTGGGTTTCAGTGAAATAATAATAATAATAATAATAATAATAATAATGATAATAATAATTGATGTTATTTGTATTCTGTTGCATTTTATTCACAATTTTGAAATATTGATTCAGAACATAGCTGTTACATAGTATGGGTCAAAATGGCCCCTCTAGATGTTATAGAGGGCAATAAAAGACTGGGCATTCTAGTCTTAATTCTTTCCTTCACAGTACATGGCGTTGGTGACAGTTTTATGAAGACTCTACTGAAAACCATATTTCTGTGACTGAATGAAGGACTAAATGAATTAACAAACACTTAACAACTTTCATCCTCTTTTTCAGTTTTTGCTTACAGTTGGTAGTGAAACAATGATAATGAACATTGTGATTTATCAAAGTTTTTAATATTATTGTTAGCTCTCCTTTTATAGGTTACTCTGCTATGTATATGAAAACTAGACCTGTCCTTGATGTGCTGGGTTTTATATTTTGCAAAAATGTTCTATTATTGAATTATCATGTTTAATAATGTTGTATTCTGTAATCATTGTTCTTTCTTTCTAAATGTTGTAAGTGGTATTTAATGCACAAATTTGTCACTGAAGGTACTACAGACTCCACAGCGAGTGAGGAGGACATGGTTCCGCCGCCTCTCCCAATGAAAGTACGCAACGAGCCAGATTATTGTAATCTTCCAGATACAGGAGAAGTTGAGTCTGAGACAAAACATATGTTGCCATCAGTCCCACGTGTTGATCCAAAGGTATATAGTCTTATAATTATAATGATTAATTCTCTTGTTTCCATAGTTCTCTAAGCAGGAATAATTATAAACATTCTTCATCTACTCGCCAAGCAGTGGCAAAAGAAGACACATATAAAAGTATTGAAATTTTTGAACTTCTGGCAGAAGTGTTGTGGAGGAAGGAAGAGAGGTGAAGGGAAAGGACTGGTGAGGCTTGGGAAATGGAGCGAGTTCAGAAAAGCTGCCCAATACCCTGGGTCAGCAGAGACTTACCGGATGGGATAAGAAGAGAAGGGTTGCACCAGATGAGATTTTACAATGTGAGAGCTTATGACCGCGTACCTAATGGTGCCGAGGGCACCAAGCACAAGAGACTGTTACTGCGTCTATCGAGCGTGACAACCCCACAGCAAAGCCGAACAACAACACCCGACAATCCACTGGACCAGGCTGTCCACACCCCATACCTGGCCACGTATGCTCGTTCCTTGTGGTACGTGGTGGTGAACAGCAAATTATCCACATACCAGTGCCTCCATTTCATCCATCTTACAGATGCCCCTTTGTGCTTGCACTGCGCAGTCGTATCAATTCGTACATGCACTGCGTGACGTGTGCCTTGAGGGACAGCTGCTGCGACCTTATACAACATATGCTGGCATTCCTGTTGTGACAACAGCCAGAGTCTTGTCATGCTGGATGAACTCTGACACTCAGATACTGTTTACTTACCCACCACCAGAACAAACGCAATCAACTGGCTAAAGGGCACGATGCTGTATTACATTTTGCAAGCCACACCTGAAAGTACTCTCGACGTGTAGTTCCGCCTGACAAATGACTCGTGAGGCGTTCTGCCACCACATATAGTACCGGACACGACTATCAAATTATTTAGGCACATTATTCGAGGATCCTCCTACCCATTGGGGCATAGAGAGCTTACTGGCAAAACACCGTGCAAGACTTGATAAGAGTGCAAAGCTAAGTGCATTATATGTGGTGGACATCTGAGGTGAGGGAGTGCGGAAAAATAGACAGGTGAGAAAATAAAAGATGTAGGAAACTAAAAGGGAGTGGAGAAAGGAATAGTTACCAAGAAGAAATACAGAGACCAAATAAATTAATGAAAATAAAGTCCAGCAGGCTGGCGAGAACCGAGAACGTGTTGTAATGCCAGTTCCCAACTGTGAAGTTCCGAGAAGCTTCAACTTAGGAGTAAACCTCTTGTCAGTCAGTGTAATCCTGGTACTGACTGTATTAATCATCTACTTCGGCGGTGCTATGACTTCCTAAAATAGTGCCCTGAAAAGACACCCATTCTGGCTGACACCTAGCATAGCTTTTTGTCGCCCTCCCAATCTCTGCAGTAACCTTGTTAGACCCTATGCTCCTTCTGCCCCTACCCCTACCTCTGTGACTGTCCCCACTGTAAGACTTGCCCTATGCACCATTCTACCACCATCTATACCAGCCCTGTAACTCGTAAAACATATACTATCTAAGGAAGCACCACCTGTGAAATGACATCTCGTGTATCAGCTGTTATGCAAACACTGTTTGCCCTTTCACATCGGCACGACTGCCACCAAGTTATCAGTTGGGACAAATGGGCTTAGGCAGAGGGGTATACCGGTAACACACAATATCTTCTTGGAGAGCATACTCTGCAGTATGACAGTAATGAATGACAGCAATGACCTCAGTGCCTGTTTCACCACACGTACCGTCTAGATTTTTTCCACAGACACCAGTTTCTCAGAACTCCGCTGGTGGGAATGGGCATTACAACATGTCGTCAGTTCTCAACACCCACCTGTCCTTAATTTACACTAATTTCTTTGGTCTCAGCATATCTTCACAGTAATTATTCCTTTCTTCACACCCTTTTAGTTTTCTATATCTTTTATTTTCTGACCTGTGTATTTACCTCCCACCCCACTCCTCTTCCTCCTCCTCCTCCTCCTCCTTCTCCTTCTCCTCTTCTCCCATCTCTAATACGTACAATGCACTTAGCTTTCCACTCTTATTAGCTCATGTACAAAATTTTGTCAGTAATCTCTGTGTTGTGTGTTACCGTTCCTTCCACCTTTAAGTTTTTGCAGTCCCCAACAATCAGTCGTTTTTTCCTCATACCATCTGGTAAGTCTCTCTTGACCTGGGGCTCTGGGCGACTTTTTCAAACTCTCCCCATTTCCTAAACCTCACCAGTCCTTTTCCTTCACCTCTCTTCCTTCCCCTTCAAACCTTCTGCTAGAAGAAGAGCCATTGGCTTTGAAAGCTTGCAAATTCAACACTCTTTGTATGTTTTCTCCTGCCACCACTTGGTGAGTAGATTTTTTTTATCTATCCAATTACATTATATTTTCAAAAATTATTTTTTGGTGATCTATAAAGATTGTTAGCAATATTGATAACAGAAGAGGAGAATCCACTTACCAGTCCAAAATGAAAACAATTGTAGCATGAATGGGGTAACAAAAAAATGTAAGTCCCTAGCTATCAGTACTTTTCTCAATATTTTTAGAGTTATTTCATCATGTTAGATGGGCATCAAGAAAACAAAGGGTGTAGATATTGAAGTTTCTTGAAACCCTAGACTAGCAGACAATGTACAAGAAATGAATAGGTCTAACGATAGACAGACAACATTCAAAATCCAGAATTCTCTTATGTTGTGATATTTTTCAGCTGAAAGATGAGAGCTACTCGAAAATTCAGTAAATATGAAAGAAATAAAATATTTATATTATTGCAAATGAAAGAGTATTAGGTGATAATTTGAGAAAGACACGAAGACAGAAACAAAAATAAAAGAAATAACAAAGAGAAAAGGTAATTAGAAGGAAAGAGTAATTCTACACAAGCATCAGATGAGGTAAATAAGAGTAGGGATAGAGGCAGTTAGTGAGAACAACAATGTAGTATGTAAGTTTGGAAAGGAAGAAAGGAATTTTGTCGAATGAAAATCAGAGAGGAGGAAACTGGCATTAACAAAAACATGATGGAGAGTTAGTGTTTAGCTCGAGGATTCAAAAGCGCTAATTGAGTTAGGGGTGGTGGATCTAGATTATATCATTGGTGAAACAGATACACAAATACTTGCTGTTATGTTTTACAAAACATTTAACAACAGGATGTTGGTAGATCAAGTGTCCTTATGGCAAAGAGTCCATCTTATTTACCACATTAGTCTACTGCCACTAATGACAAAAATTAATTTAGACATAAAGTTTTTGCTCAGAATGGATGGCCACAGACAATTTGTTTCATATCTTTTCTTTCCTATGACTTCCTCTCAATTGTCTGCTGCTTCTTCCTTTCTTCTTTGTCACTGCCCATATTTGTTTCACCAATGCTACCCACAACTACTCATTATTGTTTCATTGATGCTTCTATTTCAAGTCTGTACTTCCCTTTTAATGACTTGCTGACTGCTTCTTGCATCTTATTAAAGTTTTCTTGTTGGAATTAAATTATTCATGCTTTTTAATCTGCTCTGCTGTCCGTCTCCCTACTTACATAGTTCATAAATAATCATATTTCCTCTTTCAATTTTCTTTCATTTTAGAACCAAAGGTTTTGGGATCTAGAATGTTTGGTACCTTTTATTTTGTTGTATGTTTTCTAACACCTTTGTCAGTGTTGTTTAATTTTTATTTTAGCAAATTAAATAACTTGTACTCTTTGAAATTGATTCTACACTACTCTACCTTACCTGCTAAATGACTGGGCACATTTTCAAATTAACAAATAAATAGAACAAAGAAATTCTCCACATATAACTTGGACAGTGATTGATGGGCTGTAATTGATCAAAAAGAAAATTTAGTCAACTATTGTCTTTCAGCTTATTAAAACACCATGAAAAATAATATGTATCAATAAATTGGTCAGAAATGGCTTCATTAGAACTTCTTAGCCTGTTTAGTTTATGGAAGAGTCTAAATGACATGACTATTCAGTTGGTGCTATGGCCATGAAAACATTTATTTGTTTATCCATCTGTAGACATTGTAAATTGTATGGATGTTGTCAACACACAAATAAATAAAGTACAGGCATAGAGATACATAAATGTACACAGTTACACACATAAATAGATACATAAATTTCTTGTCTTACTGAGTTATCCATTTGGACATTGCATTTCACTATTCTATTGAACATGTCGTAAACTGCCTCTTAACTGCATGCCTCTTAACTGCAGTTATTAATCATTAGTGTAATTGACAACAAAATTTACACATCATTTTAGATAATCCTTTATGGTATAAAAACACTTTTCGAACAAATAATTTTTAGGGTATTCTTGAAGGCATGTATTTCAATTTTGTCTTTGATCTCTTGAGATTGTTTATTGCACAGTTCAGTTCCATTATATAGCACACTATTTTGGGTTTTTGTTTTTTTTTTTTTTTTTTTCTATTGACATCTACATCCATACTCCACAAGCCACCTGATGGTGTGTGGCGGAGGGTATTTTGAGTACCTCTATCGGTTCTCCCTTCTATTCCAGTCTCGTATTGTTCGTGGAAAGAAAGATTGTCGGTATGCCTCTGTGTGGGCTCAAATCTCTCTGATTTTATCCTCATGGTCTCTTCACAAGATATAAGTAGGAGGGAGCAATATACTGCTTGACTTCTCGGTGAAGGTATGTTCTCGAAACTTCAACAAAAGCCCGTGCCGAGCTACTGAGCATCTCTCTTGCAGAGTCTCCCACTGGAGTTTATCTATCATCTCCGTAACGCTTTCGCAATTACTAAATGATCCTGTAACGAAGCGCGCTGCTCTCCATTGAATCTTCTCTATCTCTTCTATCAACCCTATCTGGTACGGATCCCACACCGGTGAGCAGTATTCAAGCAGTGGGTGAACAAGTGTACTGTAACCTAACCCCTTTGTTTTTGGACTGCATTTCCTTAGGATTCTTCCAATGAATCTCAGACTGGCATGTGCTTTACCGACAATTAATTTTATATGGTCATTCTATTTTAAATCACTCCTAATGCCTACTCCTAGATAATTTATGGAATTAACTGCTTCCAGTTGCTGACCTGCTATACTGTAGCTAAATGATAAGGGATCTTCCTTTCTGTGTATTCACACCACATTACACTTGTCTACATTGAGATTCAATTGCCATTCCCTGCACCATGCGTCAATTCGTTGCAGACCCTCCTGCATTTCAGTACAATTTTCCATTGTTTCAGCCTCTCGATATACTACCCAAAAAGCCTCAGTGAACTTCTGATGTTATCCACAAGGTCATTTATATATATTGTAAATAGCAACGGTCCTACGACACTCCCCTGTGCCACACCTTAAATCACTCTTACTTCGGAAGACTTCTCTCCATTGATAATGAGATGCTGCTTTCCATTATCTAGGAACTCTTCAATCCAATCACACAAATCTAGGAACTCTTCAATCCAATCACACAATTGGTCTGATAGTCCATATGCTCTTACTTTGTTCATTAAATGACTGTGGGGAACTGTATCAAAGCCTTGCGGAAGTCAAGAAACACGGCATCTACCTGGGAACCTGTGTCTATGGCCCTCTAAGTCTCATGGACGAATAGCACGAGCTGGGTTTCACACGATAGTCTTTTTCAAAACCCATGCTGATTCCTACTGAGTAGAATTCTAGTCTCCAGAAAAGTCATTATACTCGAACATAATAAGTTTTCCAAATTCTACAACTGATGAGATGCAAATTGTTCCATGTTCATGTAGAGACCTGTCGTGTAGAGACCTGTCGTGTAGAGACCTGTCGTGTAGAGACCTGTCGTGTAGAGACCTGTCGTGTAGAGACCTGTCGTGTAGAGACCTGTCGTGTAGAGACCTGTCGTGTAGAGACCTGTCGTGTAGAGACCTGTCGTGTAGAGACCTGTCGTGTAGAGACCTGTCGTGTAGAGACCTGTCGTGTAGAGACCTGTCGTGTAGAGACCTGTCGTGTAGAGACCTGTCGTGTAGAGACCTGTCGTGTAGAGACCTGTCGTGTAGAGACCTGTCGTGTAGAGACCTGTCGTGTAGAGACCTGTCGTGTAGAGACCTGTCGTGTAGAGACCTGTCGTGTAGAGACCTGTCGTGTAGAGACCTGTCGTGTAGAGACCTGTCGTGTAGAGACCTGTCGTGTAGAGACCTGTCGTGTAGAGACCTGTCGTGTAGAGACCTGTCGTGTAGAGACCTGTCGTGTAGAGACCTGTCGTGTAGAGACCTGTCGTGTAGAGACCTGTCGTGTAGAGACCTGTCGTGTAGAGACCTGTCGTGTAGAGACCTGTCGTGTAGAGACCTGTCGTGTAGAGACCTGTCGTGTAGAGACCTGTCGTGTAGAGACCTGTCGTGTAGAGACCTGTCGTGTAGAGACCTGTCGTGTAGAGACCTGTCGTGTAGAGACCTGTCGTGTAGAGACCTGTCGTGTAGAGACCTGTCGTGTAGAGACCTGTCGTGTAGAGACCTGTCGTGTAGAGACCTGTCGTGTAGAGACCTGTCGTGTAGAGACCTGTCGTGTAGAGACCTGTCGTGTAGAGACCTGTCGTGTAGAGACCTGTCGTGTAGAGACCTGTCGTGTAGAGACCTGTCGTGTAGAGACCTGTCGTGTAGAGACCTGTCGTGTAGAGACCTGTCGTGTAGAGACCTGTCGTGTAGAGACCTGTCGTGTAGAGACCTGTCGTGTAGAGACCTGTCGTGTAGAGACCTGTCGTGTAGAGACCTGTCGTGTAGAGACCTGTCGTGTAGAGACCTGTCGTGTAGAGACCTGTCGTGTAGAGACCTGTCGTGTAGAGACCTGTCGTGTAGAGACCTGTCGTGTAGAGACCTGTCGTGTAGAGACCTGTCGTGTAGAGACCTGTCGTGTAGAGACCTGTCGTGTAGAGACCTGTCGTGTAGAGACCTGTCGTGTAGAGACCTGTCGTGTAGAGACCTGTCGTGTAGAGACCTGTCGTGTAGAGACCTGTCGTGTAGAGACCTGTCGTGTAGAGACCTGTCGTGTAGAGACCTGTCGTGTAGAGACCTGTCGTGTAGAGACCTGTCGTGTAGAGACCTGTCGTGTAGAGACCTGTCGTGTAGAGACCTGTCGTGTAGAGACCTGTCGTGTAGAGACCTGTCGTGTAGAGACCTGTCGTGTAGAGACCTGTCGTGTAGAGACCTGTCGTGTAGAGACCTGTCGTGTAGAGACCTGTCGTGTAGAGACCTGTCGTGTAGAGACCTGTCGTGTAGAGACCTGTCGTGTAGAGACCTGTCGTGTAGAGACCTGTCGTGTAGAGACCTGTCGTGTAGAGACCTGTCGTGTAGAGACCTGTCGTGTAGAGACCTGTCGTGTAGAGACCTGTCGTGTAGAGACCTGTCGTGTAGAGACCTGTCGTGTAGAGACCTGTCGTGTAGAGACCTGTCGTGTAGAGACCTGTCGTGTAGAGACCTGTCGTGTAGAGACCTGTCGTGTAGAGACCTGTCGTGTAGAGACCTGTCGTGTAGAGACCTGTCGTGTAGAGACCTGTCGTGTAGAGACCTGTCGTGTAGAGACCTGTCGTGTAGAGACCTGTCGTGTAGAGACCTGTCGTGTAGAGACCTGTCGTGTAGAGACCTGTCGTGTAGAGACCTGTCGTGTAGAGACCTGTCGTGTAGAGACCTGTCGTGTAGAGACCTGTCGTGTAGAGACCTGTCGTGTAGAGACCTGTCGTGTAGAGACCTGTCGTGTAGAGACCTGTCGTGTAGAGACCTGTCGTGTAGAGACCTGTCGTGTAGAGACCTGTCGTGTAGAGACCTGTCGTGTAGAGACCTGTCGTGTAGAGACCTGTCGTGTAGAGACCTGTCGTGTAGAGACCTGTCGTGTAGAGACCTGTCGTGTAGAGACCTGTCGTGTAGAGACCTGTCGTGTAGAGACCTGTCGTGTAGAGACCTGTCGTGTAGAGACCTGTCGTGTAGAGACCTGTCGTGTAGAGACCTGTCGTGTAGAGACCTGTCGTGTAGAGACCTGTCGTGTAGAGACCTGTCGTGTAGAGACCTGTCGTGTAGAGACCTGTCGTGTAGAGACCTGTCGTGTAGAGACCTGTCGTGTAGAGACCTGTCGTGTAGAGACCTGTCGTGTAGAGACCTGTCGTGTAGAGACCTGTCGTGTAGAGACCTGTCGTGTAGAGACCTGTCGTGTAGAGACCTGTCGTGTAGAGACCTGTCGTGTAGAGACCTGTCGTGTAGAGACCTGTCGTGTAGAGACCTGTCGTGTAGAGACCTGTCGTGTAGAGACCTGTCGTGTAGAGACCTGTCGTGTAGAGACCTGTCGTGTAGAGACCTGTCGTGTAGAGACCTGTCGTGTAGAGACCTGTCGTGTAGAGACCTGTCGTGTAGAGACCTGTCGTGTAGAGACCTGTCGTGTAGAGACCTGTCGTGTAGAGACCTGTCGTGTAGAGACCTGTCGTGTAGAGACCTGTCGTGTAGAGACCTGTCGTGTAGAGACCTGTCGTGTAGAGACCTGTCGTGTAGAGACCTGTCGTGTAGAGACCTGTCGTGTAGAGACCTGTCGTGTAGAGACCTGTCGTGTAGAGACCTGTCGTGTAGAGACCTGTCGTGTAGAGACCTGTCGTGTAGAGACCTGTCGTGTAGAGACCTGTCGTGTAGAGACCTGTCGTGTAGAGACCTGTCGTGTAGAGACCTGTCGTGTAGAGACCTGTCGTGTAGAGACCTGTCGTGTAGAGACCTGTCGTGTAGAGACCTGTCGTGTAGAGACCTGTCGTGTAGAGACCTGTCGTGTAGAGACCTGTCGTGTAGAGACCTGTCGTGTAGAGACCTGTCGTGTAGAGACCTGTCGTGTAGAGACCTGTCGTGTAGAGACCTGTCGTGTAGAGACCTGTCGTGTAGAGACCTGTCGTGTAGAGACCTGTCGTGTAGAGACCTGTCGTGTAGAGACCTGTCGTGTAGAGACCTGTCGTGTAGAGACCTGTCGTGTAGAGACCTGTCGTGTAGAGACCTGTCGTGTAGAGACCTGTCGTGTAGAGACCTGTCGTGTAGAGACCTGTCGTGTAGAGACCTGTCGTGTAGAGACCTGTCGTGTAGAGACCTGTCGTGTAGAGACCTGTCGTGTAGAGACCTGTCGTGTAGAGACCTGTCGTGTAGAGACCTGTCGTGTAGAGACCTGTCGTGTAGAGACCTGTCGTGTAGAGACCTGTCGTGTAGAGACCTGTCGTGTAGAGACCTGTCGTGTAGAGACCTGTCGTGTAGAGACCTGTCGTGTAGAGACCTGTCGTGTAGAGACCTGTCGTGTAGAGACCTGTCGTGTAGAGACCTGTCGTGTAGAGACCTGTCGTGTAGAGACCTGTCGTGTAGAGACCTGTCGTGTAGAGACCTGTCGTGTAGAGACCTGTCGTGTAGAGACCTGTCGTGTAGAGACCTGTCGTGTAGAGACCTGTCGTGTAGAGACCTGTCGTGTAGAGACCTGTCGTGTAGAGACCTGTCGTGTAGAGACCTGTCGTGTAGAGACCTGTCGTGTAGAGACCTGTCGTGTAGAGACCTGTCGTGTAGAGACCTGTCGTGTAGAGACCTGTCGTGTAGAGACCTGTCGTGTAGAGACCTGTCGTGTAGAGACCTGTCGTGTAGAGACCTGTCGTGTAGAGACCTGTCGTGTAGAGACCTGTCGTGTAGAGACCTGTCGTGTAGAGACCTGTCGTGTAGAGACCTGTCGTGTAGAGACCTGTCGTGTAGAGACCTGTCGTGTAGAGACCTGTCGTGTAGAGACCTGTCGTGTAGAGACCTGTCGTGTAGAGACCTGTCGTGTAGAGACCTGTCGTGTAGAGACCTGTCGTGTAGAGACCTGTCGTGTAGAGACCTGTCGTGTAGAGACCTGTCGTGTAGAGACCTGTCGTGTAGAGACCTGTCGTGTAGAGACCTGTCGTGTAGAGACCTGTCGTGTAGAGACCTGTCGTGTAGAGACCTGTCGTGTAGAGACCTGTCGTGTAGAGACCTGTCGTGTAGAGACCTGTCGTGTAGAGACCTGTCGTGTAGAGACCTGTCGTGTAGAGACCTGTCGTGTAGAGACCTGTCGTGTAGAGACCTGTCGTGTAGAGACCTGTCGTGTAGAGACCTGTCGTGTAGAGACCTGTCGTGTAGAGACCTGTCGTGTAGAGACCTGTCGTGTAGAGACCTGTCGTGTAGAGACCTGTCGTGTAGAGACCTGTCGTGTAGAGACCTGTCGTGTAGAGACCTGTCGTGTAGAGACCTGTCGTGTAGAGACCTGTCGTGTAGAGACCTGTCGTGTAGAGACCTGTCGTGTAGAGACCTGTCGTGTAGAGACCTGTCGTGTAGAGACCTGTCGTGTAGAGACCTGTCGTGTAGAGACCTGTCGTGTAGAGACCTGTCGTGTAGAGACCTGTCGTGTAGAGACCTGTCGTGTAGAGACCTGTCGTGTAGAGACCTGTCGTGTAGAGACCTGTCGTGTAGAGACCTGTCGTGTAGAGACCTGTCGTGTAGAGACCTGTCGTGTAGAGACCTGTCGTGTAGAGACCTGTCGTGTAGAGACCTGTCGTGTAGAGACCTGTCGTGTAGAGACCTGTCGTGTAGAGACCTGTCGTGTAGAGACCTGTCGTGTAGAGACCTGTCGTGTAGAGACCTGTCGTGTAGAGACCTGTCGTGTAGAGACCTGTCGTGTAGAGACCTGTCGTGTAGAGACCTGTCGTGTAGAGACCTGTCGTGTAGAGACCTGTCGTGTAGAGACCTGTCGTGTAGAGACCTGTCGTGTAGAGACCTGTCGTGTAGAGACCTGTCGTGTAGAGACCTGTCGTGTAGAGACCTGTCGTGTAGAGACCTGTCGTGTAGAGACCTGTCGTGTAGAGACCTGTCGTGTAGAGACCTGTCGTGTAGAGACCTGTCGTGTAGAGACCTGTCGTGTAGAGACCTGTCGTGTAGAGACCTGTCGTGTAGAGACCTGTCGTGTAGAGACCTGTCGTGTAGAGACCTGTCGTGTAGAGACCTGTCGTGTAGAGACCTGTCGTGTAGAGACCTGTCGTGTAGAGACCTGTCGTGTAGAGACCTGTCGTGTAGAGACCTGTCGTGTAGAGACCTGTCGTGTAGAGACCTGTCGTGTAGAGACCTGTCGTGTAGAGACCTGTCGTGTAGAGACCTGTCGTGTAGAGACCTGTCGTGTAGAGACCTGTCGTGTAGAGACCTGTCGTGTAGAGACCTGTCGTGTAGAGACCTGTCGTGTAGAGACCTGTCGTGTAGAGACCTGTCGTGTAGAGACCTGTCGTGTAGAGACCTGTCGTGTAGAGACCTGTCGTGTAGAGACCTGTCGTGTAGAGACCTGTCGTGTAGAGACCTGTCGTGTAGAGACCTGTCGTGTAGAGACCTGTCGTGTAGAGACCTGTCGTGTAGAGACCTGTCGTGTAGAGACCTGTCGTGTAGAGACCTGTCGTGTAGAGACCTGTCGTGTAGAGACCTGTCGTGTAGAGACCTGTCGTGTAGAGACCTGTCGTGTAGAGACCTGTCGTGTAGAGACCTGTCGTGTAGAGACCTGTCGTGTAGAGACCTGTCGTGTAGAGACCTGTCGTGTAGAGACCTGTCGTGTAGAGACCTGTCGTGTAGAGACCTGTCGTGTAGAGACCTGTCGTGTAGAGACCTGTCGTGTAGAGACCTGTCGTGTAGAGACCTGTCGTGTAGAGACCTGTCGTGTAGAGACCTGTCGTGTAGAGACCTGTCGTGTAGAGACCTGTCGTGTAGAGACCTGTCGTGTAGAGACCTGTCGTGTAGAGACCTGTCGTGTAGAGACCTGTCGTGTAGAGACCTGTCGTGTAGAGACCTGTCGTGTAGAGACCTGTCGTGTAGAGACCTGTCGTGTAGAGACCTGTCGTGTAGAGACCTGTCGTGTAGAGACCTGTCGTGTAGAGACCTGTCGTGTAGAGACCTGTCGTGTAGAGACCTGTCGTGTAGAGACCTGTCGTGTAGAGACCTGTCGTGTAGAGACCTGTCGTGTAGAGACCTGTCGTGTAGAGACCTGTCGTGTAGAGACCTGTCGTGTAGAGACCTGTCGTGTAGAGACCTGTCGTGTAGAGACCTGTCGTGTAGAGACCTGTCGTGTAGAGACCTGTCGTGTAGAGACCTGTCGTGTAGAGACCTGTCGTGTAGAGACCTGTCGTGTAGAGACCTGTCGTGTAGAGACCTGTCGTGTAGAGACCTGTCGTGTAGAGACCTGTCGTGTAGAGACCTGTCGTGTAGAGACCTGTCGTGTAGAGACCTGTCGTGTAGAGACCTGTCGTGTAGAGACCTGTCGTGTAGAGACCTGTCGTGTAGAGACCTGTCGTGTAGAGACCTGTCGTGTAGAGACCTGTCGTGTAGAGACCTGTCGTGTAGAGACCTGTCGTGTAGAGACCTGTCGTGTAGAGACCTGTCGTGTAGAGACCTGTCGTGTAGAGACCTGTCGTGTAGAGACCTGTCGTGTAGAGACCTGTCGTGTAGAGACCTGTCGTGTAGAGACCTGTCGTGTAGAGACCTGTCGTGTAGAGACCTGTCGTGTAGAGACCTGTCGTGTAGAGACCTGTCGTGTAGAGACCTGTCGTGTAGAGACCTGTCGTGTAGAGACCTGTCGTGTAGAGACCTGTCGTGTAGAGACCTGTCGTGTAGAGACCTGTCGTGTAGAGACCTGTCGTGTAGAGACCTGTCGTGTAGAGACCTGTCGTGTAGAGACCTGTCGTGTAGAGACCTGTCGTGTAGAGACCTGTCGTGTAGAGACCTGTCGTGTAGAGACCTGTCGTGTAGAGACCTGTCGTGTAGAGACCTGTCGTGTAGAGACCTGTCGTGTAGAGACCTGTCGTGTAGAGACCTGTCGTGTAGAGACCTGTCGTGTAGAGACCTGTCGTGTAGAGACCTGTCGTGTAGAGACCTGTCGTGTAGAGACCTGTCGTGTAGAGACCTGTCGTGTAGAGACCTGTCGTGTAGAGACCTGTCGTGTAGAGACCTGTCGTGTAGAGACCTGTCGTGTAGAGACCTGTCGTGTAGAGACCTGTCGTGTAGAGACCTGTCGTGTAGAGACCTGTCGTGTAGAGACCTGTCGTGTAGAGACCTGTCGTGTAGAGACCTGTCGTGTAGAGACCTGTCGTGTAGAGACCTGTCGTGTAGAGACCTGTCGTGTAGAGACCTGTCGTGTAGAGACCTGTCGTGTAGAGACCTGTCGTGTAGAGACCTGTCGTGTAGAGACCTGTCGTGTAGAGACCTGTCGTGTAGAGACCTGTCGTGTAGAGACCTGTCGTGTAGAGACCTGTCGTGTAGAGACCTGTCGTGTAGAGACCTGTCGTGTAGAGACCTGTCGTGTAGAGACCTGTCGTGTAGAGACCTGTCGTGTAGAGACCTGTCGTGTAGAGACCTGTCGTGTAGAGACCTGTCGTGTAGAGACCTGTCGTGTAGAGACCTGTCGTGTAGAGACCTGTCGTGTAGAGACCTGTCGTGTAGAGACCTGTCGTGTAGAGACCTGTCGTGTAGAGACCTGTCGTGTAGAGACCTGTCGTGTAGAGACCTGTCGTGTAGAGACCTGTCGTGTAGAGACCTGTCGTGTAGAGACCTGTCGTGTAGAGACCTGTCGTGTAGAGACCTGTCGTGTAGAGACCTGTCGTGTAGAGACCTGTCGTGTAGAGACCTGTCGTGTAGAGACCTGTCGTGTAGAGACCTGTCGTGTAGAGACCTGTCGTGTAGAGACCTGTCGTGTAGAGACCTGTCGTGTAGAGACCTGTCGTGTAGAGACCTGTCGTGTAGAGACCTGTCGTGTAGAGACCTGTCGTGTAGAGACCTGTCGTGTAGAGACCTGTCGTGTAGAGACCTGTCGTGTAGAGACCTGTCGTGTAGAGACCTGTCGTGTAGAGACCTGTCGTGTAGAGACCTGTCGTGTAGAGACCTGTCGTGTAGAGACCTGTCGTGTAGAGACCTGTTCGTGGGGTTCTGATCAATGTCATTTTTTTAGTGTGGATCACTGTTTGAAAAATGTACTCACATGGAACGGTCAAGATTCCCATAGCTTTAAACAACTCAGTGCAGTGAGTTCTCATGCTACTTTTTATCATAATTTGTACAGTCCTTTTTTTATAGCTTAAATATTTTTTGTATGTTCTGCTCATTTGTTCCTCAGAAAATTATCCCATAACTCCTCACACTATGAACATATGCAAAATATGTTGTTCTGATGCATGAGCTCTTCTAAGTGCAAAGCATGCTGAAGCTATTCATTTCCTAAGGGCAGTAACATGCTCGATCTATTTTAGTCATGCATCAGCGTGCATCTCTAGAAGTTTTGTTTGTGATACACATTCTGTGAATTCATCTTTCACTTTTAAAGAATTTTTTTTTACTTTTCTGCTTATGTGGAAACTAATTCTTTTCACATATAAAGTTAATTTGTTGTTGCCAACTCATTTACATACATGCAAGACTGTTTCTTCAGCTTTGTCCTTTAATACATATGTTGATGTTTCACTGATTAGAATTTTACTGTCACCAGTAAACAATACTGTTTCACTGTGTTTAACACTCTGTGGAAAAATCGTTGATGTATATCAAGAAGAGTATTGGGTCAAGCACACTTCCTTGGGGGAGTCCGAATATTAATGTATTCTGGGCCAGAAAGGTGTTTTATGGTATGCTTGGAGTTTGTTTGAGAGATCTCTAACCATTGCACTCTGTTTTTTAGATATGAACAAAACCAGTTATTTGATACCCCTCTCATACGTGAAGCTTCCAGTTTATTTAACAGAACTGTGCGGTCTAGTGTATTGCAGTCATTGCTGAAGTCAAGGGAGATGCCTGTTATATGATCTCCTTTATTTAGTGCTTCCAGAACAACATTTGTAAAATGAGCTATAGCTGATTGTGTGCTTTTACCAGACCTGAAACCAAACTGTTCTTTACAATGAAGATTATGTTGTTGTTGTTGTGGTCTTCAGTCCTGAGACTGGTTTGATGCAGACATATTTTTAAATATCTTTAAACATGTCTGCTTGTGTCTGTATATGTGTGGATGGATATGTGTGTGTGTGCGAGTGTATACCCGTCCTTTTTTCCCCCTAAGGTAAGTCTTTCCGCTCCCGGGATTGGAATGACTCCTTACCCTCTCCCTTAAAACCCACATCCTTTCGTCTTTCCCTCTCCTTCCCTCTTTCCTGATGAGGCAACAGTTTGTTGCGAAAGCTTGAATTTTGTGTGTATGTTTGTGTTTGTTTGTGTGTCTGTCGATCTGCCAGCACTTTCATTTGGTAAGTCACATCATCTTTGTTTTTAGATATATATTTCCTACGTGGAATGTTTCCCTCTATTATATCCAAATGAATATTAACATCTTTATATGAGAGTTTTCCTGTACCCCTCATAACTGTGTGTGTGGTTTTCTTTTTTTTTTCATTATCCTACTGCTCGCTACAGTGTTTTATAACTGTATCAGCACCATTGTTTGCTCATGTGGAGACAGTCACTCAACTAAAGACAAATGCAGCTCCCTATTTCTTAATGAAACTTTCCACCATACAGTTTTGTATAGATTAGCAAAAATAGGTGAGTGATGTGTCAGTTGCCAAATACTGCTTAAATATATTTAACAGTCCACTATTATAAGTTAATTACATCATAATCATGAAAACAGTCAATTTATTCAGATATATAAAAAGCTTACTCACCAATGATGGCAGAGCAGACACTTAAGACTGTTGACATTGGCAAGCTTTCGGAGCCAGTGGCTCCTCCTTCAGGCAGAAGAGTTGAAGGGGAAGGAAGAAGGTGAAGGAAAAGGACTTAAGAGATCTAGAAAAAGGGGTAGATTTTGGGAAAGTCACCCACAACTGCGAGTCAGGGGAGACTTACTACAAAGTTCAAAGTTCTTGAAGAATAATCAGGTACATAAGGAGCAGACACTGTCACTGTTTTTACACACAGCCTAATTGTTTAACACTTATTCCACAGTTAATTTGAAGCATTGTTGTTGTTCTAACCAGCACAGGTTACCCGTCAGAAACTCGGCTGTGGACTGATTGTCTCATGACCAAAAATTGGGCCCTTTTATATCATCACAATAATAGGTGCTGAAACTACACATTGTTTAAAGTTAAATTTGCAGAAATTACAATTAAAACTGAACTCGCTCAATTAACTGAATACGTCGAAAAATTGCATATTCTTAACAGTTTCTTCTACTATGAGGTTTGTGGCGAATTGTTTGTTTAAATCATGAAATTAACAAATATAGTTACGCGTACAATACTTTTGACAAAACTGTCAATTACTTTGGAATTAATGGATGGCTGGTTTTGGTAACATGTTTTGAATAGAGCTAAATAGATACTTTAAGATTACTTGTACTTTGTCTTCCAAATGTTTACAATTTTTACAGAATTTATACTTGTTTATATGCCAACAATACAATTTAAGTTATGAAACAATTACGGATTTCAACCTATAATAAAAGATACTAACTAGTAATAGTCAAAATAAATTAGAAAATCAATTATATACATAAAACTAAACAAAAAATAAGATCTGGTGTTACATTCTTTAAAACTGAGGGCCGATCTTTCTCTTTTATGAAAATGCAGATAATATTAACTTATGCTGATGGTAAATAGTTACAAGTAACAAAACAAATTTAAGGAGGCAGATGGCAAAACAAGAGGGGAATTAAAATTATCCCACTTGCTTTGTCACAGTATACTTGAATAAACATCAGTAAATTCCATCCTTATGTTGAAGAACAGATAATGAGCTTTATTCCTTAACAATGTAATGGTAGATTGGTACTTGCTGTAAAGGTAACATGCTAAGTAGCACACAGGCACAATTAGAAGACACTTGCACATAAGTTTTTGGCCACAGCCTTTGTTGGATAAGAGGAACACGCACCACTCATTCACTTGAGTGAGCACACCACACGCACACATGGCCACCAACTCCAGCAGCACGGCCAGAATGCCAGAAGGCATTCTTGCCGGAGCTGCTGGCGTGCTTGCTTGTGTGAATGAATGGTGGTGTTTGTCTTTTTCTGACAAAGGCTGTGGCTGAAAGATTACATGTAAGTGTCTTTTAATTGTGCCTGTCTGCAACTTAAGTGTGTTATCTTTGTGGTAAGTAGAAATCTATCTTCTCCTACATTATTGATATTCCTACATGGAGTTTACATTGTTTGATCTTTGTGCTTTGTTTTGTGGGTAGCCACAAGAAGTGTTCATTGCAAGAGGCCAAAATGAATCTTTTACACTGCCCACTGCAGCACCCTCCCCATTTATCTTCATCAAATACTTTCCCTACAAACCACCGAATTATGGAAAGAGAACCTATCGATCCTCTCACCGGATCAAATGATATTCCTTGAAGAAGCTGAGTACAGTGTCATGTCCACCTTAGGTTCATTTCAAATACTGACTTATTGAAAAAAAATTGTCCTAATTTTATATGCTGTTAATTTGGCTCTAGTCACATTTGTATGTGAAATTTGCATTTTGATCATTTTTTCATTTTCACATTTAGATACAAATATATATTAATGGCTCTCTTTTCTACTTTTTCTTATGTTACATCAAGTTTAACATGTAGGAAATAGGCTTCTAGCTTCTCCTTCCTCGGAATTCTCGTGAGGGACTGTGTCTTGCGTTGATTTACTTTTCTCGACATGCAGTCATTCTTATGACTGTTTCCTCTTTGCATACTATGAAAAGCCTCTGGCTTTTCTCTGCTGAAAATGCAACTTTAGAATCAATGTTCATCATGTCTTGGAACTTTTTCTGTCTTTTGACAAAGCAGTATCAATATCACTAATTGGTCTTTTTCATCTTTCAGTTGATCAACAACTAACTTTAGTACTTTTTCATGTCTTTCTGTTGTGTTTAATAAATCGTTTCTGTTTTGGTATACAGCCAATATCATTCCCTTTCTATACACATACATTCAGTAATTTAATAAGCTTTTAATCAATTCTTTTTTTCCATTTCTAAAAGGTTCCTCGGCCTTTTGCTACAATCCTCAAAAATGTGTCTTATTAGATACAATAAATTTAGGGTTTCGCTTTCCTACTTCAGCCTTACTTAAGGGTACACTACGTGAAAGAAAATTTAAACTTGATTACAATTAAAACTTTTATTGAAACTACTTTGTCTATAACATCACACTCTCTGTGGTTCTGAACCATAACTTAAATCATTTAGCTGTATGTTACTTCTAGTGGCTCTCTCTACTTGATGCATTGACTCTGGTATGGCAGAACCTTGCCCGTACTTTGATCTGGAGACCTCTTGCACATACGTCTTCATGCACCTCTGCATCACATTTGGACTTTATTGCTCAGTTATGGTTACACTCTTCACACAGCTGCTTACTCACAGATATTACGAGTCACCTCTCCACAGCTGTTATTGGTGTCCTCAGTGTTGTTTGATGTTTCTGCAACTATAGTTGCAGTTCTTGTGACAGATAATTCCTGATCCAATTTTCACTGCCTGCAAACCACATTTTGATTCTATTCACAATGCATCATTTGTAATATTGCTGGGGTAATATATTTATTTCACTAAACAGCCATAGTATATTTCAAACTTTATGTCTGCCACCTTTTCATTTCTGCTCTTGAATTTGTGCAAAAGTCTTCTGTGATAACATAATACTGCACTGTTACCATTCATCATAACATAATATTTTAAAGTTTGTGGTGTGTCACAAGGCATTTCCTTTTCTCCCACAAAGGATGCCTTGTGTGATCCCCTGTCTGTTTAATTTAAAGACATGGATAATTAAGGAAGTTAAAGCACCATGTTGCAATAAAAGACCCGGTACAAAATGGATAAGACAATCACAGACTGCCTTCACATCACAAAGTTACTGCCAAATTTTTAAAAAATTACAAAAAGTTCAAAATTCTAATGTTATGAGACAAAATTAATCAGCCTGAGTGTACAGTAAAAACAACAAGAGATCTAGTACAAACAGAAATTGGGAAGCCTGTCAATCATGAGGACAATTCAGTTGTTAAAGAAAATAGCCAAGCAGCCCATAGTAACATGCAAATAGCAAACATTTATAACAATAGCATCTTTAACAACACAGGAAAATGGTGCATTCTGATCAAAATAAATATAATTATAGCATCACATAGTACTACAAAGATCCAGTCAGTTTTACATCAGTATAATAACTTCATGTGAAATTAAGAAAATAGTTATATATCTAAAAACAAAGATGATGATGTGACTTACCAAACGAAAGCGCTGGCTCGTCGATAGACACACAAACAAACACAAACATACACACAAAATTCAAGCTTTCGCAACAAACTGTTGCCTCATCAGGAAAGAGGGAAGGAGAGGGAAAGACAAAAGGATGTGGGTTTTAAGGGAGAGGGTAAGGAGTCATTCCAATCCCGGGAGCGGAAAGACTTACCTTAGGGGGAAAAAAGGACAGGTATACACTCGCACACACACACATATCCATCCACACATACAGACACAAGCTTGTGTCTGTATGTGTGGATGGATATGTGTGTGTGTGTGTGTGTGTGTGTGTGTGTGTGTGTGTGTGTGCGAGTGTATACCTGTCCTTTTTTCCCCCTAAGGTAAGTCTTTCCGCTCCCGGGATTGGAATGACTCCTTACCCTCTCCCTTAAAACCCACTTCCTTTCGTCTTTCCCTCTCCTTCCCTCTTTCCTGATGAGGCAACAATTTGTTGCGAAAGCCTGAATTTTGTTTGTATGTATGTGTCTGTTTGTGTTTCTATCGACCTGCCAGCGCTTTCGTATGGCAAGTCACATCATCTATGTTTTTAAATATATTTTTCCCGCGTGGAATGTTTCCCTCTATTGTATTAAGAAAATAGTTAAATATGTATAAAGAAAAACTCTCATGGGGTTGATAATCTTTCAAACAAACAGTTTAAAGCCTGTCATATAAAGTACGCACTGCATCACTTTTACAATGTATTTTTAAGAAAAAATAAACAATGGAAATGTTTAGCTACCCTATAAAAAAAAGGAATTCATATTGTTATTAATTTCTGCTATCTACTTAAAACACAAATCATAATGTTCTTTTGGAGAAACATAAAGTTTATTACGTCGAACATTCAGGTAGTAACTAGTATCCTTAATGTCTAACTAACGAAAAGTGGACAGTTGCGACAAGATATCTAATCAGTTTATACAAGTAATCATATACAGAAAATAACTACTACTGGTGTGTTACTGCTATGTGTAAATGACCTGCCTCCACAAATCAGTAAAGTGGAAGTAATTCTCTTCATTTATGATTTAAGCTTCATAATAAAGTTCACCAGAAGTGCACCAAGAGAAGAAAAGCATAAATAAAATTGTCAGTAAAATGATTTATTGGTTTCAAGAAACGAATTATTATGATAGTTGTATGTAAAAACTTCGTGAAATAGGATTTCCATATACATGATTGAATTGGATTGGAGCTAGCAAAATTTTGATGTTCATTTCTTTTTGTTTACCTACAGCCTCCTCGAATTCCTGAGCCAACTGACAGGAATACTCCACCACCAACACCACCACCAAAACGACCTCATTTGAAATTACCAATTAGTTAATTGTTATTATGTAGTCTGGCACTAGTCTTTACTTATAAGAGATTGTACTCTAAGTAGAGTAATCAGTATTGTTGTTAGTAAGTTCTGCCTCCATTCAGAGTGATCAGAATAACATCACCTTCTTTTAATTAATAGATGACTACATAGCTCCAGTATCACATGTTCATTGATTCCACCCTTCATTATTACATTTTGTAAATAAGCAGATGCTGAAGTTTTGTTAGTTGAACTAATCAAAAACTTTATGGACCTGTTAAAGAATTGTCAAAAAGTAATTCTCATTTTACTGTATTTATGTTATGAGTAATGTGAATTACTGTTGTTTTGTTAACAGTGTTTGGTAGATAAATGATTGCTGTTGAAGGAAATTGTTGATATTAAACATATATCACCAATCTCTGCCATTAATGTGCTGAGACGGGAGGGGGGGGGGGGGGGGGATTTAACTTTTTCTCAGTATGTGAAGTGCTATTGTATAAGAAAGAAAGATTGTGTGGTGTAAGTTGACTGTATAATTACTATTTACACATTGAATGTTGTTTGGATATACTTGTCAGTGTAAAATTAAAAGACAAGATTAGTTATTCTCTTGTAATCTCAACATTTAATGTCCCTGGAAGGAGTCTTAAATATGTCCAGAAATTAAAGGCATTTCTGTACACACTTCTGACATAAGTTAATTTAATGCTGTGATCCTAGAGTAATACATATCAGTTGCGAACATTATGGCATCCTCAATTGTCCTCATTGTTGCCATTGCAACAAAATAGTTTTGATATTGTTCATATTGTGTGTGTGTGTGTGTGTGTGTGTGTGTGTGTGTGTGTGTGTGTGTGTCAGGTAGAGAGAGAGAGGGGGGGGGGGAGAGAATGCATTCTTCAGTGTGTATGTGATACTATTTTAAGAGCTCCATATATATTAGTGATATGTGTTTGAAGAATAATGATGCATTTTAAAGAAGTAAAAAATGTTAAACAAAATTGTCATATTTTGTGTAAATGTTTTTGCATTTATAAATTATTTGTTTCAACAATGAAAAAAGAAACATTTAAATGATTTTATTTAATAAATTATATTTTCATTGCATTTCATTGTTTTAGAGACATATATTTTTATGTTTATAGAGTGAAAATGCCAGTGTGTTGTATTTACAACATTATAATGTAATTTTTAGGCAGAAATAAGTAGATAGATACATAAAAGATGCCTTATTACCAGTATTGTTTTGTGAAAATCTCGATACAATTAATAGTTCACATACATCTTACTGCACATATCTTCATAGAAATAGAAAGAAATAATAGATTATTTTTAAACACACATTTTAATTAAAAGTTCATTTTTATTTAACATTAGTTGTTTGAAAATGTATGGTTTAATTTTCTACTTACCCAGTAGGAGAGGTTTCTGCATTTAATAGATGAAGTTTTTATTGGTTTAAAGAGTTTAAAGAAGCTGCTCAAAGTGTGTGTCAATTCTGTTAATTTTTTCCTTTATCTGCCACATACAACAAACACTCACAAGTGGTGTTGTTATAATTAAACCACAGATCTTAAAACACCAATATGAGACATGCATATGGTGACATGCACCCCTGTTGTCTTTGTTTTGGTGCTGTGGCTATGAAAACAGTTGTGGCTTGCATTCAGTACAAAAGGAAATGACGTAAAATTTAATTAACTTGCAGTGGAAAATGTAAGTTTCAATACAATCATAATAAAGACTTCAGTGTCATGTCTGTTATAGGGGCTAGCTCTTTTTGAGTTGTATCATTTCCATAGTGGTATCATAGACTTTTCTGTGAAATATGCTCATAATTATATTGATAATCAAATCTGAATATACAGAACCATGTCATTTTCATATTATTTGAATGAATCAACACTCAAAGGTAATTTATTACTCATCTTATTCTGTTTGTTCAGAACTATGGCAGTTATTACTTAAAATTACCATTTATTTTTTTTATTCCACCAAGGATTTTCCATTTCAATGTGTATGGAAAGACATCAACTGACCTAACAAAAGAATTGGTGAGGACTTGATAAACTCATAAATAAGGTTTTGAGACATTTAGCTAAGGTTTCATACTTAAAGTTCAGCTACAACTATCACTGACATCATATTCCAATTCACTGATTAATATACATTTGTATGATGAGTTTTGTCTTTCCTCACACATTACATCTCTTTACAAAAATAGTGGTTTTATGTTATTATTATTATTATTATTATTATTATTATTATTATTATTATTATTACTATTATCAGTTTGCTACATCTTTATCTTCAGTACTAATTTTAGCATCACTACCATAATTTTGCCATTCACATATAAGAAACTTAAGTTGTGACCGTCTCACCCACCTGTTATGCCCTCGTTGTAAGAAGATAAGAGTTTGTTGTTCGTAAAGTAATCAGATTACAATTGTATTTGCTCTTGAAGCTTATTCTATTGGAATAACAAAAACAATGAATTTTTGGCAGAATCATTTAATTGGATGGTTAAAAAAATCTACTCACCAAGTGGCAGCAGAACACACACACAAAAGAAGGTTGTAATTAGGCAAGCTTTCGGAGCCAGTGGCTCCGTCTTCAGGCAGAAGGGAAAGGAATAGGGGTGAAGGAAAACAACTGGAGAGGTCTAGGAAAAGGGGTAGATTTTGGAAAAGCCACCCAGAACAACGAATCAGGGGAAACTTATTGCGCTGCATGAGAAGGAGAGACTGATTGTCCTTTCCTTCTCACCCTGTGCGGTAATACTCCCCTGACCTGCGGTTCTGGGTAACTTTCCCAAAATCTACCCATTTTCCCAGACCTCCCCAGTCCTTTTCCTTCACCTCTCTTCCTTCCCCTTCAACCCTTCTGCTTGAAGGAGGAGCCATTGGTTCCAAAAGATTGCATAATTACAACCTTCTTTTGTGTGTGTGTGTTCTGCCGCCACTTGATGAGTAGATTTTTTTCTATCCAATTAAATTATTCTGTTGGAAGTATTATCAGCTTTTTGTGCATTCATTATTGGTTGCTCATCTGGTAGTTGTGTTAAGAAATTGTTGCCCATTTTAAATTGGTTAGTTGCTTCTTTACAGTTCTAACATGCTTCTCCTCAGACATATTTGAAATTGGAGGCAAAGATAAAGCCCCAACCAGTTTCTCTCCTCATCCCTAGAGGGGCACTTTTTGGGTTGAAACTTAGTTCCATGATCTGTTTTAAGTGCTTTTATCAGCATATCCTTCAGTTCTTATGCAGAGATAAATATTGGCTAGCCTTTATATCTCTATGTGAATTTAATAATTTTCGGACTTGATTGTTCATTTTTATGCCTTTTTTTGAGTGATGTTTCTTACAAAGGTATGAAGAATGACATAACTAAACATATTGGATCTTACATTGAGCTAGTTTTTGTTAAACCGGTGTATAAGATGTGGTTATTGTGTGTAATTCGTTTACAATTGGCTATTTAATTTTTATTTCCTCATTTAGTGTTATTTTGGGAAAAGTGAATGTCACATCTTTTATGCACAGTGTCATCATTTTATTTCATATTGGTGGACTATTTTTATTATGACAACTGTCAGTTTTTGTTATACCAATAAACAACAATAATAATGATGATAGTAATAATAATTACAAATATTGTTGGAACCTGACATATCATGGTAACATTATATGAATATTTAATGATTTCATTAGTATTACCAAGAAAATTTGAAAACACTGAAGTATTCGAGTTTTGTAAGATGAGCTGTACCTGCATATTATAAAATTCTTTATGCCAATATTAATTGTACAAAAATTCACATTTGTTACATATCTTGTTATATGTATTTCTGCATTTATGTTTCATTTGGAGCTATTTTTATTACTGTATATGTAAAATTGTGACTCACTTATATTCAAGTTTCTCTGTGTGTATTCACCATCTAAATTTTTTAAAGGAAGGAAGTCAATTAGAATATTCAGTATTACAATTACAAATTTGTGTATTGCCCTTTTTCAAAATGAATTTTATCAAAATTTCTCCCTGCTTTCATTCACCTTCACCTAATACCTGTCCATTCCATTACAAATTTTGATATTTTTAGTCATTGAGATTAGTACTTTTCTATGCTTCTTCTTTTTTACTTGAGTTTGTATGATTACTGTCGGCACCCTTTTAGTTTGTCTGCTGTAATCAGCTGCAGAGTTATTTCATATTATTCTAGGTTATCCAGCATTAGAATTTTCCAGTTTTTAGTGATTAATCATCAAAGTTAGCTGCTATATCTCCACATAGACAAATGATTTAAGTTATTTATTGTGATTTTGAGTGGACACTGTTTCTAATCGTAGCTCTGTTGATATGTGATCCATTTAGTGCCATTTAAGTTGAAATGCTAATGACCCTGTCTTTCACTTTTCTGCCAAATTTATTGAATAATCGTGCTTTTTGGTATCAGCTTTCAACTTTTCATTTCTTCGCATCTTTCCAAATTAGACTGTGTAGCATGTATTGCGAATTAACTATGTTATGCACTATGAAGCTGTCAACTTCATGATGGGTTTTATAAATACAGATGTCATAATATTTCAATTTTTTTAAACAGATAGTTTAAGCCTTTAGCTTTATTACCTTTAGTGTCACTTGTTAACTGGTGTGGTGTAGTTAATTGTGACTCAAAACTGAACCCATGTGTGAAAAATTATAAGTACCTATATTTCATAAATCTTTTTCAATCCTGTACATTCATGTTAAACATAAGATATACTAGAAAGACAAATTTTGTAGGAAACTGAGGACAGCACAATCAGTTCCAAGTTTGAGTTTTATATACTGTATGTTACATTTATTTTTATTTATCAGTAAATATCTGTGAACCAAAGATTATATTTAACAAAGAAAGAATGTATATTTCTGTATCTAAATGTACTGAAGCTAACAAGAAAAGTATTTTTCTACTGTGCATTAATTTTCAGCAGCACTTTCATGATTCTAAACCAGGATATCAGCTTTCATTTGTATATTTACAATATTTGGATCCTTCTGTTTTGTGTTAAAGTTTTCTTAAATATATTTTAATACATTGTAAATACACATATTTCTGATCTTCTAACATTAAAAACATAATTTACTTCCAAAACTCAATGAATTTCATGTCAGTTTTGGCACTTGACTTTTAAACTGTAGGAACTAAATGTTTGTTTTTATAAGTGTGCTGTTAAATAGTGTGTTCCACTATTATGCTGTTCTTTCTCATCAGGTGGTGCAATTTTTTCCCCATGAATTGATGTTAATGGCGCAACAAACTGCTGCTTCCAATGACAAGCTTATGTGTAATACCTAACTAATGATCTGTTAGAATTCCTTTTTATTGTCACTTTTTAAATTTAACATGGAAATATGTTTCTGTCTCCCTTATATTCATACCGGTATTTTGGAGACAGGCTTTTCTAAATTTATTTGCCATAAGTAGTTTAGCAAACGGCTGTGTCATGTCATGCCCAGACTGCTGTCATTTTTGTGTTCAGTGGTAAGTTTTGAAAAATTTACAGGAGTTCTTAGTAATGTGTAGAAGCAAAATACTGTGTGAGTGGTCCTGCTCAAAGGTACAAATTTGTACAAATAATGCTAAGTTTCGATTAAATGTTATTTAAAGAGAAAATTATTGTAATTTTTGAGTAATTATAATGTAACATTGTAATGTGGATTTCAGATACATTATTTTATGGTTGTATGAATGTTCCAGTGGAAAATACAGATATTCTTTGTATATTTTTGGTTTTCTATTTGGAATGGTTTTAGAGATTAGTGCATAAAAGATCAAGTACATCTCTCTCTGTGTTATCTCAACATTTCTCATATCAACTCTGGTCTACTTACAGACTAGCAACACAACAGTACTCACTGCATACTTTTTATTGTTATTGTTGTCTCTTTTCTGAAACTAGGAACACACAATAGTTATTTGAGCATATAGAATCTTTCCTAATATTCAAAATGGAGGTAAAATGGCCTACTTCCATGGGTCAGGAAGAAATGAAGGACCCATCTAATGAGGCTAACTGGCATTAACCACAACACAGGCAAAGTGTTACATCACTCAGATACATATTGTTGTTGAAGAATATCACATAACTGATAAATTGTTGATTACACATTTTTCAGTTGGTTGAGATGCATGATTTTCAGCACATCTGCTCTTTTCACTAGAATACAGAATTTGTAATTATTTACGAAGAAAATTAACTAAAATGATACTGTGTATGTGACACAGTGAAAAAGTAAGTCTAAATACCATGGAACAAAAGAGTTTTTGATGTGGTAAGAAATACTGCATAAATGCAAAAGCATGCATAGCCACTGCACATTGTTATTGCTTATTGTCCATCTCCTAGGATCTTGGCTGAAAGTAGATAATGAAAGCAGAGATGCCTTTCCGACAGTGATTGGCACTAGTAAGAAGATTGTTTCATTATTTATCTGGCATTACCACCAAACCACTAGAACTATGAAACTTGATAGTATTACAGCTGCTGTATCGTGGTGTTAGTCAGACCACCACACTAACAACATTATTGATATCATCTTTACTGTAAACGCATGAATTTGATCTTCAGGTTTGTTTCTCTTAAGGGGATATATAAGATGATGTAACTTACCAAACGAAAGCATTGGTATGTTGATAGACACACAAACACACACACACAAAATTCGGGCTTTCGCAACCCACGATTGCTTCATCAGGAAAGAGGGAAGGAGAGGGAAAGATGAAAGGATGTGGGTTTTAAGGGAGAGGGTAAGGAGTCATTCCAATCCTGGGAGTGGAAAGACTTACCTTAGGGGGGAAAAAGGACAGGTATACACTTGCTCGCGCGCACACACACACATCCATCCACACATGTGCGGACGCAGGCAGACATATTTGTCTTTAAATATGTCTGCTTGTGTCTGTGTATGTGTGGATGGATGTGTGTGTGTGTGCGCGAGTGTGTACCCGTCCTTTTTTCCCCCTAAGGTGAGTCTTTCCACTCCCGGGGTTGGAGTGACTCCTTGCCCTCTCCCTTGAAACCCACATCCTTTCGTCTTTCCCTCTCCTTCCCTCTTTCCTGGTGGGGCGGCGGTTTGTTCCGAAGGCTTGAATTCTGTGCGTATGTTTGTGTTTGTTTGTGTGTCTGTCGACCTCCCAGCACTTTCATTTGGTAAGTCACATCATCTTTGTTTTTAGATATATATTTCCTACGTGGAATGTTTCCCTCTATTATTATAAAATAATAAGTGTTACAGAGAAATAAATATTGCAAAATATGTGTTTACAATAAAAATATTCCGTATTACAAATACGAATTTGGGCATAGATTTGCAATTTACAATACAAGAAATGTTAAGCACTGTAGTTCAGGAACTCTTCTATTGTATAAAATGATCCTTGCAATAGGAACTGCCTTAAGGTTTTTTTAAACAAGAGATCATCATCTACCAAACACTTAATTCTTGAAGGGAGGGCATTAAAAATCTTACAGCCACTGGAATGGACTCCTTTCTGCACCATACTTAGATTTGGCTGTTCATAGTAGATATCATGTTTCCTTCTAGTATTGTGACTGTGATATGCACTTTTCAGCTTAAACATGGATTTTTCTTTCCTTGTGAAGCACATCAACGAGAATATATATTGCGCAGTGGACGTAAGTATTTCAAGCTTCTTAAAAAGATTCCTGCATGTGGCTCTAGGATGGACTCCACACATGATCCTTATGGCTCTTTTTTTGTACACACAGTACTTTTTTAGCCAGTGACTGATTTCCCCAAAATATAATTCCAAATACCATAATTGCATGAAAGTAACCATAATACGCTGGCTTCATGGTTTCCATATTTCTATAAGAAGAAACAATGCACAATGTGTATGTTGCTGAACTTAGTCTTTTGCATAGAGCCACGATGTGGTTTGACCAATTCAGTTTGCTATCAATATGCAAGCCTAGGTATTTTGAGGAATCTAACCTGGTTATTGTTTGCTCACCAATTTTTACTACTATTTCCTCATCTTTGGGTGTTTTGTGGAACTGAATGTAGTTTGTTTTACAGTAATTTAAAGAAAGACCATTAATGTTGAACCAGTTCACCGTTTCATTTAAAACCTTATTTGCTGGTACCTCAAGTTTATCTACTGAATTATCAATAAGTAGTGTAGTGCCATCCGTGAAAATGGTGAATCTACAATATTCCGTAGAGAGAGGAATATCATTTATAAATATAATAAAAAGTAGGGGGAATGTCATGGGGTCAGAGATGATGTATGTAATCAGTTCTGTCAACATAGTTTCAATCAAATGCATGGCGAGTCTGCGAGAAAAGGTACACTGATGTATCATTTGAAAAATGAGATGGTAAAACAAGGAATGCAAAAAGATGTTTCACAATACTCTTGGGATTAAAGAGCTGATTGTCCGACATTGACTGGATAATTCCACACATAGGATGAACTCTTATTTGTAATTATCACATTCTCAAATGAGAAAAGACGAAGAGATCCTTCGTAAAAGAATTTTTAGACTGCCTCCTGAAACTGCAAGTGCATTATTGCAGGAAATGCTTGTGGAAGCCGTACCTTGAGCCTATTCTACAATCCAGACAACAGCTGATAGACTCTACAAGGAAAAATGTAATATGGAGAGTGCTCCACCATTGAGTGATTTTACCTTTATCTTGATCTTTGAAGAGGATAACCATAGCCTACGCCTACATCCCCCCACCCTCCCACCCCATAAATGATTATTGCAACTTGTGTTGTTATAGGCTCAGAAAATTGACTGAAAATGTGAATGCAGCACATAGAATGTAAAGAACAGATAAGACTGCAAAAAGATCTTGTTTGTAGAAAGTTGCGCCTCATGTATCTTGGAAATCCTGTCCAAAACAGTTAAGGAAAATGCTGCCCAAGTCGTTTTGTATTATGAAGGCTGCACACATCAAAACAGAAACTTGATATAAACAAATGCTCTTTTAAGATAAGCTGTTAATACTGGAGTACTGGTATTGGAAAAGCAGAAGTTTTTGAAGGAAGGTCACACTCCCATCGAGTTCAAGCTTAACAGACGTGAAGTTACACATGCTAGGCAATACACCTTGACATCTAAAGAGGTGTGGCTCAATTAGGCCTGGAAGAGCTGGGGAAAAAAAGAAAAAATTGGCCTATAGTTTCAGATCTGAGGCTGATACAGGGCCATCCAAACGGTATTATTTATTACAGTGTACTTTCAATAAAGTGTGGCAAGAAATACCAAGACATCGGAGAAAAATTCTTGGAAATGTTTGCCAAGCCATTATTCTTAAGGATTGTCATTGCTATTACGACAACATTCCATACTGATAAACATTATCTTGGATGCAGTGTTTCAGGAGTGGCAGTGCAATGCAGTTCTTTGTTTCTATTTAAATGGCATTCTTCACTTTTTTCCTTGAAGACGTATACACACAGTATCAGAACTATGTGAATGGTCTGTGTATTTGAAGTTGTTTCTATGGATTCTTTCAATAAAACAGTATGGTTTTTTTTTCTAGCTTTTACAGCACCAAAACAATATATAACTGGTAAGTCATACAGGAAACTCTGAGTAACAAATACCCCATAAGTAACATATCCTACCATAAATACTCAGTCAGTTCTGTTTATATGCTGTGTTTGAGCTTTCTAACAATCATTTTCTTTGTTTCCCTTTTTGACATAATCTGAAATTTCATTGTAGTACTACAACACAAATTTAGTGTCCCTATGAAACATGTCTGGTTTCATATGCTTGTTTTTGTCTCTACTATAAAATTCATGTTTTACTACTTACGTGGTATTGTTTCTTCAGTGATGATATTCTCTCTGGACTAGTGTAGATGAAATTAGATATACTTTTTATTCCGTGGACCCATACCGAGGGGATTCTCAAGAATGTACAACATGTTATCAAACAAGTAACATAATATATACTTGCAGAGAGAGAGAGAGAGAGAGAGAGAGAGAGAGAGAGAGAGAGACAATATCTTAAACACACTATTTATGAGGTAATAACAAACTTTACATATTTATGTAAATGTATGTACAGTGATGTAAATGAGGTAATTCTTTGGCCACTGGAGCCATGTATCATCAAGCACAATATGCACAAGACAGATTTTATGTAAGACACAAGTTATTTGATGTTATTAATAATACATACATAAAGTGATTCTAAGAAATTCACCATCAGAGCAGGAGGAGTTGGTCACCAATAAATCTTTTAGGCTCCTATAAGACTGAAGTTTATTTGAAGGTAAGCTTTTTATGGCTGCTTGAAAGTCATTGAAAATGTGTGTTTCTGAATTGTGCAAACTTTTCTGGACTAAAGTAAGTGACTTGTTTCCAGTATAGATTCCATGAACTGACCTCTCACTGGAAAGAGAGATATTTATGATAAATTTTATTAAGGTACATGTATGTTGAAAAGTGCAGTTAGCACCTCCACAGCTCCTTTAACAGCCTTCTGTAGGACTTCACACTAGAAATAAAACTGTAACTTGGTTTGCTGAGTAACACCAAAAAATTATCCCATAGGACATTATTGAATAAAAATAACTAAAGTATGACACCTTTAGTTTATTTTTATATCACATATATCCAACAATAGTGTCGGAAGTTCCATGCGGCTTTTCGCGGATGATGCTGTAGTATACAGAGAAGTTGCAGCATTAGAAAATTGTAGCGAAATGCAGGAAGATCTGGAGCGGATAGGCACTTGGTGCAGGGAGTGGCAACTGACCCTTAACATAGACAAATGTAATGTATTGCGAATACATAGAAAGAAGGATCCTTTATTGTATGATTATATGATAGCGGAACAAACACTGGTAGCAGTTACTTCTGTAAAATATCTGGGAGTATGCGTGCGGAACGATTTGAAGTGGAATGATCACATAAAATTAATTCTTGGTAAGGCGGGTACCAGGTTGAGATTCATTGGGAGAGTCCTTAGAAAATGTAGTCCATCAACAAAGGAGATGGCTTACAAAACGCTCGTTCGACCTATACTTGAGTATTGCTCATCAGTGTGGGATCCGTACCAGATTGGCCTGACGGAGGAGATAGAGAAGATCCAAAGAAGAGCGGTGCGTTTCGTCACAGGGTTATTTGGTAACCGTGATAGCGTTACGGAGATGTTTAACAAACTCAAGTGGCAGACTCTGCAAGAGAGGTGCTCTGCATCGCGGTGTAGCTTGCTCGCCAGGTTTCGAGAGGGTGCGTTTCTGGATGAGGTATCGAATATATTGCTTCCCCCTACTTATACCTCCCGAGGAGATCACGAATGTAAAATTAGAGAGTTTCGAGTGCGCACGGAGGCTTTCAGACAGTTGTTCTTCCCGCAAACCATACGCGACTGGAACAGGAAAGGGAGGTAATGACAGTGGCACGTAAAGTGCCCTCCGCCACACACCGCTGGGTGGCTTGCGGAGTATAAATGTAGATGTAGATGTAGAACAACATCCACGGTTGTTTAGATGTGTCAGCAGTTCTGCTGAATTCTCCTTCCAGTTGAATTTATCAACCTGTAATCCCAAGAATTTAACCCTGTTAATTTCTTCTGTCTATTTGTCATCATATGTAGGCTTATACTGGGAGAAAACCATTTACATGTTCTCAGCTGTATGTAGTGGGTCATTTCAAAGTTTAGTGAGAAAAAATTTGCTAAGAACCATGTATTAATGTTCATCAAAATTACATTATCCACACTTTCAAACACAGTAATTGATTTAATGGAAGGAAACATTCCACGTGGGAAAAATTATATATAAAAACAAAGATGAGGTGACTTACCGAACAAAAGCGCTGGCAGGTCGATAGACACACAAACAAACACAAACATACACACAAAATTCAAGCTTTCGCAACAAACTGTTGCCTCATCAGGAAAGAGGGAAGGAGAGGGGAAGACAAAAGGAAGTGGGTTTTAAGGGAGAGGGTAAGGAGTCATTCCAATCCCGGGAGCGGAAAAACTTACCTTAGGGGGAAAAAAGGACAGGTATACACTCGCACACACGCACATATCCATCCACACATACAGACACAAGCAGACATATTGGTCTTTAAATATGTCTGCTTGTGTCTGTATGTGTGGATGGATATGTGCGTGTGTGCGAGTGTATACCTGTCCTTTTTTCCCCCTAAGGTAAGTCTTTCCGCTCCCGGGATTGGAATGACTCCTTACCCTCTCCCTTAAAACCCACTTCCTTTTGTCTTCCCCTCTCCTTCCCTCTTTCCTGATGAGGCAACAGTTTGTTGCGAAAGCTTGAATTTTGTGTGTATGTTTGTGTTTGTTTGTGTGTCTATCAACCTGCCAGCGCTTTTGTTCGGTAAGTCACCTCATCTTTGTTTTTATATATAACAGTAATTGATTTGTTATTTATTGCAGTGTTTGTATCAAATATGGCCTCTGCTAATATGACTGATGGAATTTCTTTAATATACACAAAAAGTAAGGGTTTTAAAATGGAATCTCGTTGGATACGACACATAATTAGTTCCCTGTTGGATGATGATTGAAAGCTAACACAAGACTCTTTCCTACTTATATCCTTTCTTTCCTATTAAACAGATACATTTTGAACCATTTTATGGCATTTCCTGTTACACCATAACATTCTAATTTGATTAAAGGCCATTGTCATGTAAATAGTCAAATGCCTTTGACAGAGTATGGAATATACCACCACCCTGTCAATTTATTGTATAATGAATTAACTACTCTCTTAATTATCAATATCAGAACCTTTAAGAATCCAGATGATACCTTATTAGCTGTCAGCTGGTTAAGAAGCTGCTTGTATATTACCTTGAATAAATTTTTTAAGAATACTGGCAGTAGTGAAAATACTGTAGATTTATCTCCTTTTTTATATAAAGGCTTAACTCCAGCATATTTTTGCCAATTAGGAAAATGTTCTACAGAAAAAGGTCTTCTTATGCAAAGAACTTAGTAACCCCTCCACCACAGGCCATGCATTATGAACAGGTGCTCGATCATGTTGAAAGATGCAGTCGCCTTCCCTGAATTGCCCTGCAACAGTGGGTAGCAAGAAGGTGCTTAAAACATCAATCTAGGCCTGTACTGCGAGAGTGCCACACAAAACAACAAGGGGTGCCAGTCCCCTCCATGAAAAACACGACCACACCATAACACCACTGCCTCCATATTTCACTGTTGGCACTACACATGCTGCAGATGACGTTCACCAGGCATTCGCCATAACCACACCCTGCCATCTGTTTGCCACATTGTGTACCATGATTCGTGACTCCACACAACATTTTTACACCATTCAATCGTCCAATGTTTACGCTCCTTACACCGAGTGAGGTGTCATTTGGCATTTACCGGCGTGATGTGTAGCTTATGAGCAACCGCTCGATCATGAAATCCTAGTTTTCTCACCTCCCGCCTAACTGTCATAGTACTTGCAGTGGATCCTGATGCAGTTTTGAATTCCTGTGTGATGGTCTGGATAGATGTCTGCCTATTACACATTACGACCCTCAGTCAACAGACAAGGTTGGCCTGCACACTTTTGTGCTCTACGTGTCCCTTCATGTTTCCACTCCACTATCACATCGGGAACAGTGGACCCGTACCACATTTGAAGTTCGTGAGTTCTGTGGAGCACCCCATTCCGCTCTCTCACGATGTCTAACGACTACTGAGGTCGCTGATATGGAGTAGGTGGCAGCAAAATGGACCTAATATGAAAAAAGTATGTTTTTGGGGTGTCCGGATGCTTTTCATCACATAGTGTACATCTACATGGATACTTTGCAAATCATATTTCAGTGTCTGGCGGAGGGTTCATCGAACCACCTTCACAATAATTCTCTGTTATTCCATTCTCGAACAGTGTGGGGAAAAAATGAACACCTATATCTTTCCATGTGAGCCCTGATTTTCCTTATTTTATTATGATGATCATTTCTTCCTCTGTAGGGAGATTTAACATTCGGAGGAAAAAGTGGGTGACTGAAATTTTGTGAGAAGTTCTGCTGCAACAAAACACTCCTTTGTTTTAATGATGTCCACCTCAGATCGGGTACCATTTCAATAACACTCTCTCCTCTATTTCGTGATGATACAAAGTGTGCTGCCCTTCTTTGAACTTTCTCGATGTAGTCTATCTGTCCTATCTGGTAAGGATCCCAGGCCATGCAGCAGTACACCAAAAGAGGATGAATAAGTATATCGTAGGCAGTCCCTTTACTAGATCTGTTACATTTCCTGTGTGTTCTACCAACAAAACACAGTCTTTGGTTTGCCTTCCCCACAACGTTTTCTATGTGTTCTATCTAATGTAGTATGTTTGTAATTGTAATTCGTAGGTATTTAGTTGAGTTAACGATCTTTAGATTTGACTGATTTATCATGTAATTAATGTTTAATGGATTACTTTTAGTATTCATGTGGATGACTCACACTTTTCATTATGTAGGGTCGATTTCCAATTTTCAAATGATACAGATATCTTTTTCTAAATCGTTTTGCAATTTGTTTTGATCTTTCAATGACTTTACCAGATGATAAACGACAGCATGATCTGAAAACAACATAAGACAGCATCTTAGATTGTCTTGTAAATCGTGTTTACACATAAGAAACAGCAGAAGGACTATAAAACTACCTTGTGGGATGTCAGAAATCACTTCTGTTTTACTTGATGATTTTCCATCAGTTACTATGAAGTGTGACTTCTCTGACAGGCAGTGTCAAAAGCCTTCTCAAAATCTAGAAATATGGAATAATTTTAAATCCTGTGTCAACAGCACTCAACATTTCATGTGAATAAAGAGCTAGTTGTGTTTCACAAAAATGATGTTTTCAAAATCCGTGTTGACTGTGTGTTAATATACCCTTGACTTTGAGGTAATTCGTAATGTTTGAACATTATACATGTTCCAAAATCCTGCTGCATATTGACGTTAATGATATGGGCTTGTAATTTAGTGGATTACTTCTACTATCTTTCCTGGTTATTGGTGTGGCCTATGCTACTTGCCAGTCTTTGAATACAGATCTTTTGTCGAGCAAACGGTTGTGTAATATTGCTAAGTATGAAAGGAACCTAATCCTCAGCATTAATTCCTGAACTTTTTGGGGTCCTAGCGTGGCCTTTCTCGTGACGGCTCATGACCAGTGAAAGGCAAACCACCATGTGTGCATCCAGTTGGGCCCAAGACACCATGCATCTTCCCTCATGCTGTGAATAATCAATACTATTCATGCACATAAATATTAGATCTCTGAAATATAAAGCTGATGAACTTGGTGTTGCATTGAATGGAAACAATAGAATAGTATTATGTATTAAAGAACACTGGTTAAGAGAAGAAGAGATAAAACTGTATGAACCACCATGTTTTAATTTAATTACAAGTTACTGCAGACCCAATGAAGGTTATGGGGGTTCCTCAATACATATAAGTGACAACCTAGGGTTAAGATATACTGTGCTTGACGTTAAGGACATGTGTGTTAAAGGCATTCTTGAAGCAGCTGTCATGCTACTACCAACATTAAAACTCTCAGTTATTTCAATATACCATTCTCCTGATAGTGATGCCGATCAATTTGTAGAGTGTTTAAATAAACTTATTCACCATACAGAAAAATATACCAAACACAAGACAATAATTTTAGGAGATTTATATTTTGATGTAAGGAAAAAACCACACAAAAATACTAATTTTCTTAACATGCTAAGATCCCATAATCTCTTCTGTGCAAATTATAGTCCCACAAGACAACTTTCTTGTCTCGACAATTTTATCACAAATATACAGAAAGATGATTTTGAATTGGGACTCCTTAATGTCGACCATCTAACAGTTCACAAAGGTATATGGGTAAAACTAACAATTAATGAAACAATGGGGGATTGTGTACCAACCTGGTATGTCAGGTTATTAAATGATAAAAGCATAAATAGCTTCAGGGATAAGCTGAAGGTACTAAACTGGAATAAATAATATATGCTTCCAACAATCCTGAGCAGGATTGTAGCAGGTTTGTTAGTACTCTATCTGAAATTTTCAATACCTCCTGTCCAATGGTTACCAAACAAAACAAAACTGTGGCAAGAAAGCATGGTCGAACTACTCCACATAGGTGGTTCACAACATATTTACAGAAGCTAAGATATGGTTTTGATATACTATGATAAGGTAAAAAATGGTTGTGTTGACAATGCAACATACGTTAGCCTCAAGAGACACTATAGATCACAAATCAGATAATCAAAATGTGGAGCAAATGATAACTTCATCAAAAACTCCAATAATAAGTGTAAGGCTGCATGGAGGGTCATTAAAGCAGAATTAGGTACAGGTAGTCATAGTGTAAAAGTTACAACTGATGTTGATGTCACCCCAGATGAATTTAATCTCCTTTTTATCAATGCAGCAAACCCTGATCCCTCATCTCCTCATAAGAAGAGTTCAAAATCAAATTCACAGTCTACTTATATAAACCAGTTTTTACAAAACTTTGCTGATACTGTGCCAACCTGTAATTGGGGACATGTGGAAACAAGTGATGTAATTAAATCAGTGGCAAAGTTAAGTGGCTCCAGATCAGAAGATATTTATGGTCTCTCAAATTTTGTGATTAAAAAAATAATCGACTTGATACCATTCCCTCTCTGCACACTCATAAACTGGATATTTAACGGTCGTATTTTTCCAGAATGTCTAAAGAAGACAGTAGTAATTCCATTACACAAAAGGGGTGATAAATCCTGCACTAACAATTATTGTCCACTTTCTCTGATACCTATTTTTGTAAAAAAAATCGAATATTGTATACAAAAGCAAATTAACATGCATTTGTCAAAAAACAATATACTGACTAAGTCTCAATATGGTTTTAGGGCTCAGTTATCAATAATTAATGCTGCTGAAAATGTTGTTTCTATTGTGCAATCTTCTTTTGAATCCAAATTATCTGCTGAAGCCACACTAGTGGACTTAAGCAAAGCATTTGATTCTGTAAACCACACAATACTGCTGGAAAAACTATGGTGTTATGGCATTAGGGATCTGGAACTCTCCCTCATTAAATCATATCTCAGTAACATAAAGCAAACTGTAAGCTACAATGGTCAAAAGTCACAGTTATTGAATTCACTAGAGGTGTTCCCCAAGGATCAGTGCTTGGGCCATTACTGTTTATAATATTTATAAATGACCTGCCCAGCAATATGCCATGCAAATCTGTGCTTTACGCAGATGACACAACTTTCATCAATTCTGGGAAGGACATAAATAAACTGAAGGAGCAAAGTAAAGATTTTCTCAGATTATCCAATATGTGCTTCAAAGCCAATGAGTTAGCTATTAACTGTGAAAAGACTGTAAATATATCCTTCAGCTTATCCAATGCTGATATTGAGTACACTTCTACCAAACGTCTTGGCATATACTTAGATACGAAATTAACCTGGCAGAGTCACATAGACAACATATCTCGAAAGCTTTCGCGAGTTATCTATCTACTGAAAAAATTATGCACCTGTGTTTCTGAAAGCCTGCTGATTAATTCCTATTATGCATTATTTCATTGCCATATTAGCTATGGTATTCTTCTTTGGGATAATTCTCCATGGTCCAGGAAAACTTTCATTTGGCAGAATAAAGCTATCAGGAGCATCTCTGGGACTACCAAAAATAACATATCATGTAGGTCATACTTCAAAGAATCACAGATAATGACAGTCCCTTCTCTTTTGTGCATAAAAGAAAACTTTAACAGTTACAATCATAGGCAGTCTGTTCATAATCATAACACTCGTCAAACATTTAAGATAGACATACCAACAACTCGACTCAAGAAAACACAAGACAGTTATGAATACATGGGAATAAGGCTTTTCAACACATTACCTGTGCAGGCCCATTGTGTCTCTCTTAATACATTTAAAAGTAAGACTAAAAATTGTTGAAAGACCAAGCTTTTTACAGTGTTAAAGAATTTGAAAACTCTTCAAAAATAGACCTGACTTATGAAACAACTTGCAGCTCTGTTTGTACCTCTTCCTAAGCGTTTTTTTGTCTCTGTAGTTCCACATTTAACTGTTAAACATGTGAAGAAATCCTTATGTATAAAATGTATTCTTTTATTATGCACATTCTTTAAAATGCACACTTTAATTATGTGGGATATCTTTATGTATCAAATGTGTTCCTTTTTATGTATGTTCTTTTAAAATGTATTCTTTAGCTTTGTGTGATACCTCACAACAGTTATATTTCTTAATATGTAAATTGTACATTACTCATGACGGCATCGATTGCATGTAAATGCTTAAAGATGGATAAATAAATAAATAAAATAAATATTATATATAAAAACAGAGATGAGGTGACTTACCGAACGAAAGCGCTGGCAGGTCGATAGACACACAAACAAACACTAACATGCACACAAAATTCAAGCTTTCGTAACAAACTGTTGCCTCATCAGGAAAGAGGGAAGGAGAGGGAAAGACGAAAGGAAGTGGGTTTTAAGGGAGAGGGTAAGGAGTCATTCCAATCCCGAGAGCGGAAAGACTTACCTTAGGGGGAAAAAAAGGACAGGTATACACTCGCACACACACACATATCCATCCACACTTACAGACACAAGTTGTGTCTGTATGTGTGGATGGATATGTGTGTGTGTGTGTGCGAGTGTATACCTGTCCTTTTTTCCCCCTAAGGTAAGTCTTTCCGCTCCCGGGATTGGAATGACTCCTTACCCACTCCCTTAAAACCCACATCCTTTCGTCTTTCCCTCTCCTTCCCTCTTTCCTGATGAGGCAACAGTTTGTTGCGAAAGCTTGAATTTTGTGTGTATGTTTGTGTTTGTTTGTGTGTCTATCGACCTGCCAGCACTTTCGTTCGGTAAGTCACCTCATCTTTGTTTTTATATATAATTTTTCCCACGTGGAATGTTTCCCTCTATTATATTAATAAAATAAATAAATAGACGTCACGCCACCCAGTACCTAAGGCTACCACTAGATGGCACACTTGGCAAGTCATTCTTAGAGAGCCTGTATAGAGTCCCTGTATATAGAATCAAGAATCTTTATTCACCATAAATCATTTCACAATAATATGGGTTTTGTCAATTTAATACAAGATAAAGTATATACTATAGGCTCTAGTCGTTCTTTTCCAGTCTTTTGAAAATGACTGAAATATATTTGATTTATTGTTGGATTTCTTAGATGCTCTGTATGTATTCGTATCGTGGAAAAACACCAGCTTGTATAGATTTCATGACTGTGAACATACGTATGAGCTTTTATATTTTATTTATTTATTTTTTTATTTATTTTATTTGGTATGCTTATTCCATAGATCCGTACATGCGAGTGATTCGCCTGGCTGTGGAATGTGTCAATACAATTGTACAAATACAATTCATGCTACAGAATAGTAATATAATATAATGATATAGATATTAATAAGTATCACTTTTTCTCATTTACAAGCTGTCATTTAACTAGTATAGCAATTCTCAATATAACACTAACACTATAACATTAACATAGTATTGTATCATCCATCTAATAACTAAGAGACTAAATACATCTATTATTAAGGGAGGGCATTACTTGTGGAAAAGAATTCATCTAACGAGTACAGTGGATGGTCAAGCAGGTATTTTTTTAACATACCTTTGAACAGTGTTTCACTTTCTCTTGTACATTTAATATAATTAGGTTGTTGTTGTTGTTGTGGTCTTCAGTCCTGAGACTGGTTTGATGCAGCCCTCCATGCTACTCTATCCTGTGCAAGCCTTTTCATCTCCCAGTACCTACTGCAACCCACATCCTTCTGAATCTGCTTAGTGTATTCATCTCTTGGTCTCCCTCTACGATTTTTACCCTCCACGCTGCCCTCCAATACTAAATTGGTGATCCCTTGATGCCTCAGAACATGTCCTACCAACCGATCCCTTCTTCTGGTCAAGTTGTGCCACAAACTTCTCTTCTCCCCAATCCTATTCAATACTTCCTCATTAGTTATGTGATCTACCCATCTAATCTTCAGCATTCTTCTGTAGCACCACATTTCGAAAGCTTCTATTCTCTTCTTGTCCAAACTATTTATCGTCCATGTTTCACTTCCATACATGGCTACACTCCATACGAATACTTTCAGAAATGACTTCCTGACACTTAAATCAATATGTTAACAAATTTCTCTTCTTCAGAAACGCTTTCCTTGCCATTGCCAGCCTACATTTTATATCCTCTCTACTTCGACCATCATCAGTTATTTTGCTCCCCAAATAGCAAAACTCCTTTACTACTTTAAGTGCCTCGTTTCCTAATCCAATTCCCTCAGCATCACCCGACTTAATTAGACTACATTCCATTATCCTTGTTTTGCTTTTGTTGATGTTCATCTTATATCCTCCTTTCAAGACACTGTCCATTCCATTCAATTGCTCTTCCAAGTCCTTTGCTGTCTCTGACAGAATTACAATGTCATCGGCGAACCTCAAAGTTTTTATTTCTTCTCCATGAATTTTAATACCTACTCCGAATTTTTCTTTTGTTTCCTTTACTGCTTGCTCAATATACAGATTGAACAACATCGGGGAGAGGCTACAACCCTGTCTTACTCCCTTCCCAACCACTGCTTCCCTTTCATGTCCCTCGACTCTTATAACTGCCATCTGGTTTCTGTACAAATTGTAAATAGCCTTTCGCTCCCTGTATTTTACCCCTGCCACCTTTAGAATTTGAAAGAGAGTATTCCAGTCAACATTGTCAAAAGCTTTCTCTAAGTCTACAAATGCTAGAAACGTAGGTTTGCCTTTCCTTAATCTTTCTTCTAAGATAAGTCGTAAGGTCAGTATTGCCTCATGTGTTCCAGTGTTTCTATGGAATCCAAACTGATCTTCCCCGAGATTGGCTTCTACTAGTTTTTCCATTCGTCTGTAAAGAATTCGTGTTAGTATTTTGCAGCTGTGACTTATTAAGCTGATAGTTCGGTAATTTTCACATCTGTCAACACCTGCTTTCTTTGGGATTGGAATTATTATATTCTTCTTGAAGTCTGAGGGTATTTCGCCTGTTTCATACATCTTGCTCACCAGATGGTAGAGTTTTGTCAGGACTGGCTCTCCCACGGCCGTCAGTAGTTCCAATGGAATATTGTCTACTCCGGGGGCCTTGTTTCGACTCAGGTCTTTCAGTGCTCTGTCAAACTCTTCACGCAGTATCATATCTCCCATTTCATCTTCATCTACATCCTCTTCCATTTCCATAATATTGTCCTCAAGTACATCGCCCTTGTATAGACCCTCTATATACTCCTTCCACCTTTCTGCTTTCCCTTCTTTGCTTAGAACTGGGTTTCCATCTGAGCTCTTGATATTCATACAAGTCGTTCTCTTATCTCCAAAGGTCTCTTAGGTAATGCATTAAAAGTCTTTGTAGCAGCATACTTTACTCCCTTCTGTACAAGTGTTAAATTTTGTAGTTCAACATGTAGATCATCTTTACCTCTAGTATTGTAGTTATGGTATGAAAAAATTGTTTCATACTGAGCATAGTCTTTATTAACTACATTCATCAGAGAGTATATGTACTGACATGTTGTGGTCAGAATACCTAACTGTGTAAAAAGTTTTCTACATGAGGTTCGTGGAGGAACACCACACATGATTCTGACTGCTCTCTTCTGAGCAGTTAAGATTTTTTTTTTTAGGCTGGTGAATTACCCCAGAATATTATGCCGTAACTCATTAAAGAGTGAAAGTACCCAAAGTAAGCTGATTTTAAAATGTTAATGTCCCCAAAATGAGTAATGATTCTTAGAGCAAAAGTTGCTGATGAAAGCCTTTTTAGAGTAAGGGACACATGCTGTTCCCAGTTGAGCCTACTGTCAATGTGAACCCCCAGGAATTTAGTGGATTGCACCTGTTCTAGTTCCTGGTTGTCGTGAGCAATTACTATATTTTCTAGAGTTTTATTTTCTGTGTGGAACTGTATAAAATTAGTTTTTTTAATATTAACTGAAAGAGAATTAATTGAAAACCAAGCTGTAACTTCTCTGAGTATATCATTAACATCAGTCTCCAGATCAGCAGTAGACTTACCACCTACGACAATGCTTGTGTCATCAGCAAACATTGTGAATTCACAATTTTTACTAATGGACAGGGCAACCTGGGCTGCCCCTGCATGATTTCCTTTATGTACATTTGTAGGATTTGAAAGTCTGTGCCAGACATTAGTGTACTGAAACTGTGACAGAATTTTAAAAAACAAAAAAATCCCAAATAGTTACCTCTGAAAATGAGACAGCTCTGGTGAGTGTAAAACAATACTTAATACTAAGTCGATTCTCTTATTGAATGCATAGCTTAGAAGCTTCATTTTATGATGGTCTCCATTTCCAATCTCCCTTCACACCAAACTTTTTTTGCTTCTGTTTGAATTATATATTTTTTGTCACCATGTTCCAAGAAAATTACTTTGGAGAGCACTACATTTGGCAAACATAAACCGTTCCTTGATTAAAATAATACAACAGATGTATAAAGATAATATTTGCCAAGTGAAAGTTGGTAATAAACTTTCACAGAAATTTAGAACAAGCAATGGCCTTTTACAGGGCTGTCCCATGTCACTATCATTATTTAAAACCTACATAGATATTAGCCTTAGAACATGGTCTCGTAAATGTAATAGTATGGGACTGGAAATAAGAGATGGAGTTTACCTACATCATTTATTGTTTGCTGATGATCAAGTCGTAGTAGTAGCAGCACAAGATGAGGAGGATGCTAACTATATGTGCAATCAACTAGAAGTAGCATACAAAACTTGGGGTTTGAAGATTAATTACCAAAAACCAGAATACTTGACTAATGATTCAGATGAGCTATACATTGAAGGAAAGGAAATCAAAAAGATAAACACTTTCTGTTATTTGGGATCCATTTTAGAAATTGAGGGACAATCTGAGTCAGATATCAATAAAAGAATTAGTAGCAGATGGAAGGTCGTTGAGATGCTTAACTCAGTCTTATGGAGCAGGAATGTAATGAGCAGAACTAAAAAATTAATATACAAATCTATATTAGAGAGTGTGGTTCTGTATGGAACGGAGACCTGGACAATTAACCTGAAGCACAATAAAAAATTACAAGCTCTAGAGATGGACTTCTGGAGAAGACCAGCAAGACTCTCTCGCAAAGAGAAGATAAGGAACACCAAAACAATAAGTAGAACGGAAATAAAAGAAAGAATATATGACATAATGGATAGGAAGAAATTACAGTGGTACGGGCATGGACGACGACTGGAGAAAACCAGAATACCAAATTGATACTGGAGTGGGAACCGGAGGGGAGAAGAAGAAGAGGACGACCTATGACCACCTGGCTCCAAAATGTACAGCACACCATGAGGAGAATGGGTGCAGAGGAAGAGCACACACAAGATAGAAACACCTGGAGGAATATTTTGAAAATATAGTTTAAGAACGTGTATTCTTTTTATAATAATTTCCGAGTAAATTATTATGTTGGAGACAAGCCTCTGTAATGAGGAAAAGCTGAAAATAATCAATAATAATAACAATAATAATTTTTTGTCACTTGGAAACTGTAATAAAGACATTTTGAATCATAATTTTCTTATAAAAATATCATTTTATTTTCAGCTATAGCTCACATGAAACAAATCAAAATTTGATACAGGTGTATGAAATGATGTATATACATCAGTAATAATCTAGAATGAATTTTCATTCTGCAGTGGGTGTGCACTGAAATGAAACTCCCAAGCAGATTAAAACCAGATTAACCTGCCAAGATGTTTCATCAATAATACTGGCACATTTCGTATGCTCGTTTCCGTATTTAATGAAGAAATTATTGTGCATTAACAGTAAATAGAGAAGATAGAATACTCAGGAAAAAAATACCTTTTCAGCTGACCGGCAGATTTTTTTGTAAATACAGTCCAACCTTTTAATTTTTACGTACAGTACTAGGTTCCACTGGATTACTTATGTGAGGGATGCCTGCCATGATATCTGTTTGCTTTTCCACTTTGCTCACAGTGTCTCTCAACATTTTACATGACCATATTTGTTTGTGTAAATGTCATTTATTCCACCAAGTATGGAAATCTACTAATTTTTCGATGGACTACAGCTCCCTAAAATTTCATTCATACGACTACCAGCTTTCATTAAGGTTTTATCTCCCAGTCACAACTGGTGACAAAAAGTTTCAATCTCAGTTTTATCACGATCCAGACTACCAAGCTTTGTTTTGGTTTCGCTACTGCCGCTGGCTGTTGGCACTGATAAATTGTGAGTATGTATTCTTTATTTCTCTATTTTTAGTTGGTTGCTGTAGCACTGTTTACTGTAAATATGCCCCTGCCTGAAGAAATGTTGCTGAACAAATCTCCTCGACAATACTTTATAGACTATAAGTTGTAGAGACTAGACTGTAAGTTTGTAGAGTCATGACATAGCATAAATGCTGATTTACTATCTAAACTAAGACACTAATAATTATTGTGTGGCTTTATCTACTCTGGCTAATGCACGTTTGTTTAACTTCTTGCTCTTGATATGAAGGAAAATCTTAAAATATCTAAATTTGTAGTCCACGTTGTTGTTAGTTCAGTGATTGTCTCCTGAACAAGCTTCAAACCAGAAATATGTAAGCCTACCTATATAAATATCTTTTAGATTTTCTGTATTGAACTCCATATACTGTTAGGGCATATAAAGCTTGAGAGTTGCATTATTGGTCCAGTAAGCATACAGTAGCTCAAAACATGTTTAATGGCGTATTTTCCGCAATTTTATCTTACGTTTTTGCCTCAGTACCAGGGGTATAACAGGGGAGTTTGCACTCGGCTGTCGTCTGTTCGTACGTGGCGCCACAGTTTAAAGACGGCAAGTTCAGTATGATAGTGACAGCGCAAGATAAATGGTGGCGTGACGTTACGAGACGCGACCCCTGAAAGCTCAAGATTTAACGCCGAGAACCTAATTGGTACACATTCTGGACCAGAAGACTTGCTTTTATTAAGTCATTTAAGTTGCTTCACTACTCTGAAGATATCTACTTCTAAGTTATTCGTGGTGGCAGCTGTTCTTGATACGAATTCTGGAATATTTACATCGTCTAGTAACTCTGCTTTATCAGCACTGTCGTCGATAGTGTTTCCATTGCTATCGCACAGAGAAGGCATCAGTAGTGTCTTGGCGCTAGCATACTTTACATACAACCAGAATCTTTTTGGATTTTCTCCCAGATTTCGGGACAAAATTTCGTTGTGGAAACAGTTATAAAAGCATCTCGCATTGAAATCTGAGCTTAATTTCGAGATTCTGAAGGAGATTGGCAATCTACAAGATTTTGCGTTCATTTCAATTTGGCATGCTTTTTTTTGTTGTTTCTACAACAGTGTTCTGACCCGTGTTGTGTGCCAAGGAGGATCAGCTCAGTCGTTTGTTAATCTGTTTGATATAAATCTCTCAGTTGCACTCGTCACTATTTATGCCAGGATTTGTACTGGCTGTTATGCATTGAGTGTACTGAAAACATGTGCTAGCCTGAAAACATTAACCAGCGCGTACTACGCTTACATACAAGCCCACCTACAATATGGTGTAATATTCTGGGAAAATTCTCCAATTGCTCTGAGCACATTCAGAATCCAGAAGAGAGCAATGAGGATTATTACTGGGAGCAAACCCAGAGACTCCTGCAAACCCATCTTCAGAAAGTTGGAAATCCTTACACTGCCTTGCCTCTACATTCTCGAGACTCTAAAGTTTTTCAGAAACCGCATAGTGCCAACTAACCCCAGAGTCGTAAAAAATAATGAAATACATGAACACAACACCAGGAAAAACGCGAATCTGCATGTTATACGTACAAACACTCAACTGCGTAAAAAGGGAGCTTTCCACATGGGCCTCCAACTGTTCAACAATCTTCTCACTTGTATTAAGTCCATCGAAGACAACATAAAATTTAGCAAAGCCATGAAGTCATATTTGTTGTGTCACTGTTTTTACTCTGTAAATGAATACTTAGAACACTAATTTTGTTATTTGTGTTAAATTGAAAACATTGAGCAATATAATACATTAAGATACTATAGGCCTATGTTAATATATGTTAACTGATATTTTATGACATCTGCAACACACCGTGTACCATCAGATCACATGGAGTAAATAAATAAAATCAAATAAAAAAAAAATTTCTTTAGATTCATGCCACATCTGGTCTACACTTACACTGTTAATTTGGAAGGAGTGGAGATTGTCTCTCAGGAAGGTGTCAAGTGAACTTTTATCTGCTTTTTTGAACAGGTTTTTTGGAGGATTTGGGGATTACAATACTGAAGTCTCCCTACTGATTTATTGATTTGATTTATTGATCCATTTTCATCGACAGCTGCACAATGTGCAAGAGATATTTGGATTTTTATGTTAATATTAACAGTTTTACATATAATATACCTTTGTACATAATAACACACATTATATATCAATTAATGATGAATACTTAAATATATGTTGTTACGCTATATACAGAGAGATAAAACACAAATGTTCTTCTGAATGAGACTACATTGGGTTAACACAGAAAAATTTAGTTTTGTAGGTATTAATTTAATGTGTAAAAGCAGTGATTAACCAAGTACGACTTCAGTTTAGATTTGAAGTGACCAATGTTTTGTATGTGTTTAATGGTATCTGGTAAGGCATTGTATAGTTTGATATTAGGATGGATAAGGCCGTTTTGAAATAACTTTGTGCTGGCGCTTTGAACATGTACATCTAATTTTTGTCTTATATCATAGCTGTGTATTGTGTGATTTTGATGGATGAGTGGTCTTTTTGTATGTAAGTTTTGCTATAAATACATTATATTTTCAAGTATATACAGGGTGCGTCAAAAAAATGTATACACACTTTTTAAGCATCATAGAAAATTTATTTCCCGTTCTACAATGTTAAATTTCTGGAAATGGAAAGCTTAAAGTCCAATTGGAAAAATAAATGTACTTTTCAAATGTGATTAATGTTCAAACTGGTGGCCTTCAGCATCAATACATTTCTGAGTACGAGTCACCACCGATTCCGTACATCATACCAAAGTGTCCAATGAGATTTCTGCGCACACCGCTGAATCTCATTCCAAAGTGTGCCCAGGTTACGTGGGTTACATTTGTACACCTCATCTTTTACTGTGCCCCATAAGAAGAAATCCAGTGGCGTGAGGTCTGGAGAGTGTCCAGGAAACTCGATTGGTCCCCTGCGTCCTATCCACTGGCCTGGCACATTGTGATCCAAGTATGCTCGTACGTCCGTATGATAGTGCAGCGGAGCGCCATCTTGTTGGAAATAAAACTCATCATTACCGTATAATGCATGAATGGCAGGGAATATGGAGTCAGCAAGCATTGTTAGGTACGTTTCTCCAGTAACAGTACCTTCAAAGCGGAAAGGCCCAATGAGTCCCCTTGCAGACAAACCACACCACACATTTACACCAGGCAAATTCACAGCCTTTTCAACTGTAATGTGAAGATTATCTTCAGCCCAGTACACACAATTGTGCCTATTGGCAGTTCCATTGAGTTTGAATTGGGCTTCATCCGACCAAATTATGCTACCCATAAATCCCAGTTCACGTCTCACCATCTCCTGAACCCATTCACAAAATTCTAACCTTCGATCTGGATCATCGTCACTTAGCTGTTGCACCAGCCTTGGAATGTACACACGAAACTTGCCTTTCTTCAGAATGCGTAGCACACTACTAGCACTTACATTACTCTCACGTGCCGCTTGCCTTGCAGATTTTTGAGGCGAACACTGAAACAGTTCCAAGACCGCAGTTGTGGAATCATCACTTGTATCTGTACGAGGTCGCCCTGATCGACCTTTATGCACATCACACACTGTTCCACAAATTTCAAATTTGTCTCGTAGATGTGTAGTTGTTAACCTTGAAGGCGGTTCTGTAACATACTCACTTCTCCATTGTCTTTGAACCGCAGCTACATTCTCAAACTTCCAGTTCCACTCAATTATCTGCTTCCGCACTTCAAAGCTCAAATGCATGTCCACCATGTTGCAGTTATTTCCTTGCTACTGCTGCCACCTGTTGAAGAAACTTAACATTACTTTCTCACAGATATTTAACCTTGTAGAATGGGAAATAAATTGTGTATGACAGTTCAAAGTGTGTATACATTTTTTTGACGCACCCTGTATATGCAAGGAAGTGGCAGGACCATCCTTTCTTGAAACAATGGTCTACATGATTTGCGATTATCTACCCCTTCCATTATTGTTATAATTTTTTTGAATGTTTTGATGGCATCTCCAGAATTTCCCCAGAACATAATCCCATACCAGAGGTGAGAGTGTACAACTGCATAATATACACACTGAAGGGTGTTGTAGCTGGTACAATTTTTAATGTATGTAACACAAAACAAGAAGTACTTAATTTTTTGTTCATTTGCTCAATATGTGCTTTAATATTGTGTTCGCTAATCCCTGTATCCGTTTTGATGCATGTTATTAGCTTAGGATTATTTGTCGCTAAGAGATCAAGTGTGTTTTCACAACCGTTTATTATTCACGTGGGCTCATGAACCAACTGCTCGAAATAATTTTCAGAGAATGCATTTAGCACAATTTTGGCTGATGTTTTATCGCACCTGCAGATTTAAACATGTATTTTTGCCAACACATCGAGGGTAAATTGAAGTCACCACCAAGTACAATTGTATGATCCAGATGCTTGTTCAAAATTAAACTCAAGTTTTCTTTGAACCTTTCAGCAATTCTATCATCTGAGTTGGCAGGTTGGTAAAAGATACAATTATTATTTTATTCTGGTTGTGAAGAATGGTCTCTACCCATACTAACTCACAGGAACTGTCTACTTCAATTTCGCTACAACATAAACTACTTCTAACAGCAAGAAACACGCCACTGCGAACTGTGTTTAGGCTGTCCTTTCTGAATGATGTTAGGTCCTTCGCAAAAATTTCGGCTTAACTTATCTCCAGCTTTCAGTGCCTACAACGGTTTGAGCATCAGTGTTTTCCATTAGTGCTTGGAGCTCTGGTACTTTCCCAATACAGCTATGACAGTTTACAACTGTTATACTGATGGTTCTTAGATCTACGTTCATCCTATGTTCAACCTGCACCCTTTGAGACTGAAGCAGCTTTTGTGTTCCCCTGAGACTCTCAAACCTGAAAAAACTGGCCAGTCCACTCCACACAGCCCCTACTAACCGTGTATCTGCCCCCTGTGTGTAGTGGACTCCTGACCAATTCAGTGGAACCCAAAACCCAGCCACCCTATGGTTCAAGTCAAGGAATCTGCAGCCTACTCGGTTACAGAACCGTCTGAGCCTCTGATTCAAACCCTCCACTTGGCTCTGTACCAGACGTCCACAATCAGTCCTGTCAGCTATACTGCAAGTGATGACCTCTGCATTCATCTTGCAAGCAAGACTTGCAGTCTTTACCACTTCTGTTAGCCACTCAAAGCCAGAGAGAATCTCTTCCAATCCAAAGTGTCACTCATCACTGGTACCGACATGAGCCACCACCTGCAGTTGGCTACACCCTGTGCTCTTAATGGCATCTGGAAGGATCCATTCCATGCACATACATGGAGTGCACATTGGCTTTATTCCCCTCCTTGGCTGACAAGTCCCAAAGGGGTTCCATAATGTGGCTAACATTGGAGCTCCCAACTACCAATAATTCTGTCCTCTGTGATTGTCTGGACCTTGCAGGCTGAGAGGATTCCTCTGCAACAGGCCAAGTGACTGCATCTGGCTGAGGGACAGTGTCAGCCACGGACAGCACCTGGAACTTGTTTGACAGATTAACCGGAAGGCCTTTCGCCCGCCACCTAGGAAGTCTTTCGCCCGCCGCCTAGGAAGTCTCTCGCTGCCTGCCATGCCCCGAGGTGACCTACCACTCGACCACGGGTGAGAGGTCAAGCTCAGTGTGAGGAGTAACTGGGCTGGCCACTCGTGCAGACTGATTGGCAGACTCAGACATGCTAAACATCCATTGGATCCCTATGACTGGCCCACAACAATGATGCCCGTCCACTGCAACTTCAAGCTGTGTAACAGAAGCCATAACAGCCCGAAGCTGAGAGTGAAGTGTCGCCAACTCGTATCTGCACACAGCAGTCACCATCCCTATCCATACTAAAGGCCACAACTCTTGCCACAAAGTGATATGTATGAAATCGCTTGCAAGCAGTGTAAAAAAGTGTATAATTGTCAGTCAGGCAGAGCTATATCTATTACACTATGTGAACATGAGAGAAGCTGGAGATTAAGGAAGGAAGATTCCACCTTTGATGATCATCTTGTTGCAAATAACCATTCACTGGTGTAGAATTTGAAGTATTACATTCTGTCAGGAAAAACAGAAAGATGACCCTGCTGGAAATCAGGCAACACATGACACTGGAACGCCAGCCTGGTATTAAATGATCAGACTCAGTTTCCATTTTCCCCTGTACTAATTTAAGTTTTTGTTACAAATATTAAATTGAAATTATTATTGCATCTTATTTCTCATCAGCTTTTAAGTATGTCCCCACTTAAAAACTTTGTTTACTTCCTTTTTTAGTTCATGTAATTATTTTTGAGTGTCAAAAAAGGGTAATATTTTCATATGTAAACACTCTGTCTTCTATGTAAATAATATCTGTGTAAGTAACACATCATATTTATCTATGTTTGCAATATTCATTTGTCACCTGAAAATGGCCTGAGAAGTAGAAAGCCAGTTGGTGGCCAAATAAATACAATTTTTAATATAATGGACTTAATATATTATTAAGCTTAGAACAATACCCATTAATTAACTTCATTCTGTGTGTATACATCCCGAGAAATCCAGGAAATATCTGGGAACTTTTACATCTGGGAGAAAACCCGGTAAATTTTCATTGCTTCAGTTTTCAGTTAAATTCTTATTATTTTGACTCGTAACAACTGATAATCTAACACAGAATTTTATTTTAGCCCACTACAGCAAAATAATATGCAGCAACAAAACAAGCAAGAGAAAAACACCAAAATAAAAACAATTCTGTTCTGCCTGTATGTTGGTTTCAGTAATAAACGTGTTTTCAGTGCTATGTGTTGCACTTCACTGATGACCCCATTTTCAGATAAGAACATGATTGTCATTACAATGTGACAATATAAATATGATCTTCAGAAGTCGTAATGTCCACCATAAAAAATTTAAATTTTTTTAAAAAAATCTAGTGGTACTGATAAAGTAGCAACGAACAGGGTATGTATGTGGACAAAGAAAAAAAATTCCCGGTTAAAAAGACACTTATTCCCAGGTGAAAATACACTTTTTTCCACTTTAAGTGATAGTATACTGTCCCTCAGAAATGGGAAACTTCTGAATCATTTGAATGGTAAATGTTTTACACACAAGCACAGAACGTCCTGGCACTTTACGAAATGGAACCCAGGAGAAAAACATGAAAAATAAACAAATAAAGACACATTTTGAGAAGATCTTTGATGCACAGCAACACGTACACTGCATTTTTCATATTACAAATGAGTACATATGAAGTCCACCAAACACAGCATGTCAGTTTCCACAGCAATTACATCCAGATAGAGATGCTTTCCCTCCATGAACCATGGAACTCGCTGTTGGTGGGGAGGCATGCATGCGTCAGTAATACAAATAGCCGCAACCACAATGGAGGGGTATCTGTTGAGAGGCCAGACAAACGTGTGGTTCCTGAAGAGGGGCAGCAGCCTTTTTAGTAGTTGCAGGGGGAACAGTCTGGATGACTGACTGATCTGGCCTTGTAACACTAACCAAAATGACCTTGCTGTCAAGGTACTGTGAATTGCTAAAAGCAAGGGGAAACCACAGCCGTAATTTTTTCCGAGGGCATGCAGTTCTACTGTATGGTTAAATAATGATGGCATCCTCTTGGGTAAAATATTACAGAGGTAAAATAGTCCCCATTCAGATCTCCGGGCACGGACTACTCAGGAGAATGTCGTTATCGGGAAAAACAAAACTGGTTTTTTATGGATCAGAGTGTAGAATATCAGCTGCTTTAATTGGGCAGGTGAGTTAGAAAATTCAAAAAGGGAAATGGATAGGTTAAACCTAGATATAGTGAGAATTAGTGAAGTTCTGTGGCAGGAGGAACAAGCCTTCTGGTCAGGTGAATACAGGGTTATAAATACAAAATCAAATAGGGGTAATGCAGGAGTAGGTTTAATAATGAATAAAAAAATAGGAATGTGGGTAAGCTACTATAAACAGCATAGTGAACACATTATTGTAGCCAAGATAGACATGAATCCCATACCAGCCACAGTAGTACAAGTTTATATGCCAACTAGCTCAGCAGATGACGAAGAGATTGAAGAAATCTCCGATAAAATAAATTATTCAGATACTGAAGGGAGACGAAAATTTAATAGTCATGGGGGGCTGTAATTCGATAGTTGCAAAAGGTAGAGAAGGAAAAGTAGTGGATGAATATGGAATGGGAGCAAGGATGAAAGAAGAAGTTGCCTGGTAGAATTTTGCACAGAGCATAACTTAATCATAGCTGATACTTGGTTTAAGACACATGAAAGACATGGAAGGGGCCTGCACTGGAAGGTTTCAGGTAGATTATATAATGGTAAAACAGAGATTTAGGAACTATGTTTTAAATTGTAAGACATTTCCAGGGATCGATGTGGACCCTGACCACAAACTGTTGGTCATGAGCTGTAGTGGCTAATAAATTTAACAACTACTTTTCTAATGTAGCACACCACCTGATTATCAAACATTACAACCCACAACCAGACAGCAATACACTCCAGTCAGATACAAAAATTCTTACAAGAACCCTATTCATGTCCCAAACAACACCTGAGGAATTATCTGTCATTATAAAAAGGTTACCCAATAAGTATTCAGCAGGTACTGATGAAATACCAGATATTATCATCAAAGCAAGTGTAACATCTATCATAGAACCATTAATGGATATTTTCAATTCATCATTCGTGAGTGATATATTCCTGAAAAATCTGAAAATGGCAAAAGTGACACCACTGTACAAGAAAGGGGACAAACATGAAGCTGCAAACTATGGACCTGTATCAGTATTGTCAGGCTTTGGTAAAATTCTTGAAAAACTATTTCTTAGAAGGCTGACAGCCTTTCTAAATAAAGAAAACATAATAAGTGATGCACAACACGGATTCAGAACTGGCAGATCAACACAGTCAGCTATTTATACCTTCTTAAATGAAATTCTAACTGCAGTAGATAATAAGAAACATGTGTCTTACATATTTCTTGACCTCAGTAAAGCCTTCGATGTAATTGATCATAATATTCTGTTGCAGAAGCTAGGTAATTGTGGAATACGAGGCCTGCCAAACAAGTGGATACATTCCTACATTCATGACCGTCAACAGATCACTCAAATAAAATACAAAGACATAAAAACACAAAAAATTTGTAATTTTTACAGTAATGCACAAAACATTACATATGGAGTTCCTCAAGGATCAGTCCTTGGGCCAATTCTTTTCATTCTTTATGTTAATGATTTGTCAGAAAAAATAACTAAAGGGACAACAGTACTTTTTGCAGATGACACAAATATCCTAATCAAATCACGTGATGAGGAAAGCCAACAAAAAACAGCTACAGGTATAATGCAAAATTTGACACAATGGTTCAGAACAAACAAGCTAATAATAAATAATGAAAAAACAGTGACAGTCAATTTCTACAATTCACAGAAACTACATCCTGCAAGACCAATTTTTAAAATTGATGGAAAAACTGTCTCATCTGTGAGCGACACAAAACTTTTAGGTATACATATTCAGCAAAACCTGAAATGGGAGACACATCTTAACCATGTAAATAAAAAGCTAAACACACTTACGTACGCAGCAAGAATCCTTGCACAAAATACAAGCTGTGCATCTGTGATCACAATGTACCATGGCAGTATTCAGTCACTGCTGACGCACGGCATTATCTTTTAGGGGAACTCCGTAGGTACAAACAAAACATTTAGGCTACAGAAAAAGATTGTTAGAATAATAAACCATGCTAAGTACAGAGACTTCTGTAGACCAATATTTAAAAATCTCAGTATACTGCCTCTTCCTTGCTTATATATGTATGAAATATTAAATTTCACAAAAGGAAGTATTTTAAAAGATGGAAATATCTTCAAGTATAACTGTGATTACCACCCTCATGATACTAGGCAGAAGCATTACTTGCATGTCAATACAGTAAGTACAAACATTTGTAAGAGAGGAGTGTATCATACTGGCATAATGCTGTACAATCACATGCCATCCTATTTAAAACAGATGCAAAATTTACAAAAGTTTAAAGTAAAACTGAAAGAGTACTTGCTTGACCACTGCTTCTATTCTGTTTCTGAGTTTTTAGAGTACCAGAAAAGTGTAGAGTAATTGCTCAAATATTCTTAATAAGTCTATCATTTTATTTTATCATATTAAATTTGTCATCGATATTCAACATGTATTGAATAATTTTTAATTATTCATCCTTTCAAAATAACAATGTGTATGATGTTGTATATACTGTACCAACCTGACTTGTCCTACATCGTTTGTGCAAAATATGTACCTAAACACGATTAACAGAACCAATAAAGAAATACAAATACAAATACAAAGTAGATTAAAACTGAAGAAACTGCAAAAAGGTGGGAATTTAAGGAGATGGGACTTGGATAAACTGAAAGAAGCATAGGTTGTAGAGAGTTTCAGAGAGAGCATTAGGGAATGAATGACAAGAACAGGGGAAAGGAATACAGTAGAAAAAGAATGGGTAGCTTTTAGAGATTAAATAAAGAAGGCACCAGAGGAACAAGATGAGGGCTAGTAGAAATCCTTGGGTAACAGAAGAAATATTGAATTTAATTGATGAACACAGAAAATATAAAAATGCAATAAATGAGGTAAGTGAAAGGAAATACAAACGTCTAAAAAATGAGATCAACAGGCAGTTCAAAATGGCTATGCAGGAATAGCTAGAGGACAAATGTACGGATGTAGAAGCATATATCACGAGCGGTAAGATAGATGTTGCATGTAGGATAATTAAAGAGACGTTTGGAGAAAAGAGAACCACCTGTATGAATATCAAGAGCTCAGATGGAATACCAGTTCTAAGCAAAGAAGGGAAAGAAGAAAGGTGGAAGGTGTATATAGAGGGTCTATACAAGGGCAATGTACTTGAGGACAATATTATGGAAATGTAAGAGGATGTAGATGAAGATGAAATGGGAGATATGGTACTGCATGCAGAGTTTGACAGAGCACTGAAAGACCCAAGTCGAAACACGGCCCCGGCAGTAGACAACATTCCATTAGAACTACTGACGGCCTTGGGAGAGCCAGTCCTGACAAAACTCTACCATCCTGTGAGCAAGATATATGAGACAGGTGAAATACCCTCAGACTTCAAGAAGAATATAATAATTCCAATCGCAAAGAAAGCAGGTGTTGACAGATGTGAAAATTACTGAACTATCAGTTTAATAAGTCACGGCTGCAAAATACTGACATGAATTCCTTACAAGTGAATGGAAAATCAGGTGCAAGCTGACCTCGGGGAAAATCAGTTTGGATTCCGTAGAAATGTTGGAACACGTGAAGAAGTACTGACCCTAAAACTTATCTTATAAGATAGATTAAGGTAAGGCAAAACTAGGTTTCTAGCATCTGTGGACTAAGAGAAAGCTTTTGACAATGTTGACTGGAATACTCTCCTTCAAATTCTAGAGATGTCAAGGGTAAAATCAGGGAACAAAAGTTCTAAAGGCGTTAAGGGTAAAATGAGGGAATGAAAGCCTATTTACAATTTGTTTATAAACCAGATGGCAGTTATATGTGTCGAGGGTCATGAAAGAGGAACAGTGGTTGGTAAGGGAGTGAGACAGGGTTGTAGCCCATCCCCAATGTTATCCAATCTGTATATTGCACAAGCAGTAAAGCAAACAAAAGAAAAATTTAGAATAGGAACTAAAATCCTTGGAGAAGAAATAAAAACTTTGAGGTTCGCCAGTGACATTGTAATTCTGTCAGAGACAGCAAAGTACCTGGAAGAGCAGTTGAATGGAATGGACAGCGTCTTGAAAGGAGGATATAAGATGAACATCAACAAAAGCCAAACGAGGATAATGGAATGTAGTCAAATTAAATCAAGTGATGCTTTGGGAATTAGATTAGGAAATGAGGCACTTAAAGTAGTAGATGAATTTTGCTATTTGGAGAGCAAAATAACTGATGATCGTTGAAGTAGAGAGGATATAAAATGTAGACTGGCAATGGCAAGGAAAGCGTTTCTGAAGAAGAGAAATTTGTTAACATCGAGTGTAGATTAAAGTGTCAGGAAGTTGTTTCTGAAAGTATTTGTATTGAGTGTAGCCCAGTGAAACATGTACAATAAATAGTTTAGACAAGAAGAGAGTAAAAGCTTTTGAGATGTGATGCTACAGAAGAATGCTGAAGATTAGATGGGCAGATCGCGTAACTAATGAGAAGATACTGAATAAAATTGGGGAGAAGAGGAATTTGTGGTACAACTTGACTAGAAGAAGGGATTGGTTGGTAGGACATGTTCTGAGGCATCAAGGGCCACCAACAACCTAGCCAAGAGACAGCTGGACAACCCAGTTGCTGACCATGCTGCCCAACACAATGTGCTTCACTTCAATAACTGCTTCACAACCTGACCATCTGTATTCTTCCTACCACACCAGCTCTGCTGAACTGTGTAGGTGAGCATTCTTCCTGCAATACGTCCTACATTCCTGTAACTGCCTGGCCTCAACCTTCGCCAGTCCCTGTCCTTCTCCTGCCTACCCTCTTCCCTGCTCTCACTCCAGATGACTATAGTTGAAAAGAAGGTGCCTATCAGTCAACCACTGTTACAAATTGTCTGTTGACAAGTATGAAAATACACAAGGAGCTGAGAAGACTTTACTGACATACTGCATCTACTGAAATAACAGGTGCCTTTCTCTGAAGCAGAATACATATTTATAAACGATACAGCGCAGCAATCAGTTGTCCTTTTTTTGCAGGTTTTATAACACAAATTCAGATTTCAGCTTGTGTCTAGCCATTATCAATGCACTATTTTGTAAACTCAATGCGTGTTTGTTCCCTGTTGTGCGAGCGTCAGTCACAGAACATCATGGAACTAACATGCATTGAGTTTAAAAAATAGTGCATTGATAACACAGGCCAACAATCGAATAACTTTTTTGCTGAAAATACCTTATACATATGTTTTTTAGGGTGAGAAATCCAAATATGATACTTAAAAAGCTGTATCGCCCACCATTTTTAACATTTTGCAGTTAAATTTATTAAATTAAGTGATTTTTTAAAGAATTTAACAGATTTTACATAGTTAAAATAATTTAAAAAGGAGGTTTAATGAATGTAAATGACGTTGGTAGCACTGCTGAAAAGCAGTTGCTGGCAAAAAAAGGTCGTTTCTATTTTTGTGTAAACAGATGGTGTTTTGTTTACTGACAAGCTAACCTCATTTTCCTGTTTCCTGGACATGTGCTCAGCACAATGTCTAATTGTGGTTGTAAAAACTCTGCTGACAGTTTTTGTTATATCCATGGTGAATTTGCGATTAAAAAACACCAAAGAAACATTGCAGACTTTGTGAAAAAGGTTTATCTATCATACTTTGGATCTAAACTTGGTGATCAAGATAAATCTTGGGTACCACATAAGGTATGTTATGTGTATGTTGAAGATCTGAGAAAATGGTCCAAAAAGGAGAAAAAGGCCTTCAGATTTGCTGTTCACTTTTGCAGTGTTGATGTTACTGGTCATAATTCAAAAAACAAGAAGGTAATAAGCTACCCTAACTTTCTGTCCACCATCCGACCAGTAGGGCATGGTGTAGATTTGCCAGTTCCTGAACCACCAGACGCTTTAAATTCTATTCCAACGAAAGTATTTTCTGATGTACAATGTGATCTAGATTAACTATATGATGGTGAATTCTATTGTAATACAGGAAGCCTAGAGCCCAATTTGTTTACTCAGACCGAGCTTAACGATTTGGCTAGGGATCTGGGCTTAACGAAAGAAAAAGCCGGATTGCTTGGCTCTAGATTAAAAAAAAAGAACTTATTGGCAGTTGAAACCATGTATAGAAAGAGAGAGCAGCAATTTTCCAAGTTTTTTCCAACAAGGTGATTTAGTATACTGCTCAGACATTCCCAGTAGGTGAATGAGTTTCGTACTGAATACAAAAAGGAAGACTGGAGGCTGTTTATTGATTCATCCACAACTAGTTTAAAGGCTGTTTTACTATACAATGGTAACATGTATGCATTTATACCTGTTGGACATTCTGTACATATGAAAGAAAGCTATGAAAACCTAGAAATAATGCTAAATAAAATAGGCTATTCTGCTCGTGGTTGTATGATATGTGGCGATCTAAAAGTTAACATTCATGCTCCTTGGTCAGCAAGGTTGCTTTACCAAATTTCCATGTTTCTTGTGTGAATGGGACAGTAGGGCTTGGGATCAACACTGGTGCAGAAAGAACTGGACTGTGAGGGAGTCTTTAAAACCTGGTGAGAACATTTTATGCAAAAACCTCATAGATCCAAAAAACATATTCCTACCACCTCTACATATAAAGTTAGGCCTAATGAAACAGTTTGTAAAGGCTTTGCCTAAAGATGGACCACATTTTAAGTATCTGCCACTGTTGGTCACGTCACCGAGAAGTTCAGCAAGTGACTCATTGTAGAAAAAGCTATGAAAGAAGCTTCAAAGAAAAAAGAAAAAGAAAATACAAACCAGTTCCAGGTGACAAGTGAAACCTCTATTAACACATATCATTGTTTTAAGTAGCTTACTGTAAATACAAACTATGCTTATGTTGTAACAAAGCGTTTCATTAATTTCCCCATTTACCATAGCACTGGATCTTTATACTATATAACAAAAAGCATATTGCTTGAAAACTATGGGTGATACAGAAAAACTAAGGCTAGATTTGGATTCAGCTCATAAAAATCTATAAAGATCAGCTACCAAGGGGGGGGGGGGGGGGGGCGGGGGAATAAATAAATATTTGTTGGCCTGTGTAATGGCTAGGCACTAGGCAAAATCTGGATTTGCATAATAAAACCTGCAAAAAAGGACGACTGATTGCTGCACTCTATCATTTATAAATCACATAACGGTCGCTGAGTGCACCCCCTTTCCTAATGGAAGGTAACCTGATGAGAATACATATTGATTTGTTTTATATATACAGGGTGATTCAAAAAGAATACCACAACTTTAGGAATTTAAAACTCTGCAACGACAAAAGGCAGAGCTAAGCACTATCTGTTGGCGAATTAAGGGAGCTATAAAGTTTCATTTAGTTGTACATTTGTTCGCTTGAGGCGCTGTTGACTAGGCATCAGCGTCAGTTGATGCTAAGATGGCGACCGCGCAACAGAAAGCTTTTTGTGTTATTGAGTACGGCAGAAGTGAATCGACGACAGTTGTTCAGCGTGCATTTTGAACGAAGTATGGTGTTAACCTCCTAATAGGTGGTGTATTAAATGTTGGTATAAACAGTTTACAGAGAATGGGTGTTTGTGCAAAGGGAAAAGTTCTGGACGGCCGAGAACGAGTGATGAAAATGTAGCACGCTACTGTAACTGGACTACAGTATCTGGAGATGTTAGAGAATTGGCTGTTCCCTCAGCTCGAACAAGAAGCACAACAATTCACATTTCAGCAGGATGGAGCGCCACCACATTGGCACTTATCAGTCCGTAACTACCTGAACGTCAACTACCCGAGGCGATGGATCGGCCGCCAGGCAGCCCGTGACAGAGCACTTCATCACTGGCCTCCAAGAAGCCCTGATCTTACCCCCTGCGATTTTTTCTTATGGGGGTATGTTAAGGATATGGTGTTTCGGCCACCTCTCCCAGCCACCATTGATGATTTGAAACGAGAAATAACAGCAGCTATCCAAACTGTTACGCCTGATATGCTACAGAGAGTGTGGAACGAGTTGGAGTATCGGGTTGATATTGCTCGTGTGTCTGGAGGGGGCCATATTGAACATCTCTGAACTTGTATTTGAGTGAAAAAAAACGTTTTTAAATACTCTTCGTAAAGATGTATAACAGAAGGTTATATTATGTTTCTTTCATTAAATACACATTTTTAAAGTTGTGGTATTCTTTTTGAATCACCCTGTATATTTTAGAGAAATGCATGATCAAGGGTGGGAAAACACGGAGAGAACTTGTATTTCACAGAATATCAGCACAACCTCCAAAAAACAAGAGAGCATTAAAGTGTAAGGTGCACAGCAGGAATCGAACTGCTATAAACAGCGGTGCAATACCAACAATAGTTAAAAATCTGCTTAAGTGCAGGCAGTGACCACACATGTCACATGTCTGTCAGTTAGTTCCCTCCTGTTCTAGTGACTAAAATAACCAAGCAAATCAGCCATTTTCAAGCACTGCCTCAAATATAGTCCTAAAATGGAATATAATGTGACCAGTATTTTGGTGGAAATGCCAAATTTCTGGGACAGCATAATAAAGGAATCTACTGAAATAAAGATGTCAGATTTCACTTTAAATAATGCTTGTGTTCTGGTACACACTTTATTAAAATCTCATTGGCCATCAGAGCCACAAGGCTGGGAAAACACTGAGAGAATTTGTATTTCACGGAATGTAGGCATGACCTCCGAAAAACAAAAGTTCATTAAGATACGTGTAGCTTCACCTGCTTTGTTTCTTCATTTGTTGTCCTCTGTGTTGACATACTGCATTGCTACACTGGCTGAAAAATGGGACTTGTAATTTGGACACTGACAGGTGCACAGTTGCGTTCCACAGATGTTTACTTTCACTTTTCACAACCCCCAATATACACATTTCATATGGCCAGTGCACTATTGTTTAACTTTCCGTAAGCCTCATTAATAGTTTGCAGGTGAACATCCACATAATGCTGCAATAGTTTCCTGTTGAACATCTACAAGGAGTAAAAACCTAATCACAAAGTTCACAGTTCTTGAAGAATAAACAGGTACATATGGAAACAGATAATGTCATTGTTTTTACACACAGCCTATTGGTGTAACATTTATTTCACTGTTAAGTCAATGCATTGTTGTCGTTCTATTCAACACAGGTTCCTTGTATGAAACTCAGCCATGGACTGACTGTCCCGTGACCAAAAATCGGGCCCTTGTATTTCATCACAAAACAGGCCCTGAAACTGCACATTGTTCGATGTTGTTAACAGAATACATTGAAAAATTCTTTCCTTTTAACAGTTTCTTCTACTAGAAGGTTTAGGCCAAATTATTTGTTTAAACTCTGAAATTAACAAATATATTTACGCAAACAATACTTCTGACAAAACTGTTAATTACTTTGGAATTAATTAAGGCTTGGTTTTAGTGATTTCTAATAGAGCCAAATAGATCCTTTAAAGAGTGCTATTGTTTTGTCTCCCAAATGTTTATACTTAGTACAGAATTTATATTTGTTTATATGTCAACAACAGAATTAAGTTACTAAACAATTACTGATTTCACCCTATAACAAACGATACTCACTAGGAACAGTCAAAATAAACAAGAAAATCAATTACATAAATAAAACTAAGCACAAAAATGATGTGACTTACCATACGAAAGCGCTGGCAGGTCGATAGAAACACAAACAAACACATACATGCACACAAAATTCTAGCTTTCGCAACCAATGGTTGCTTCGTCAGGAAAGAGGGAAGGAGAGGGAAAGACGAAAGGATGTGGGTTTTGAGGGAGAGGGTAAGGAGTCATTCCTATCCCGGGAGCGGAAAGACTTACCTTAGGGGGAAAAAAGGACAGGTATACACTCGCACACACACACATATCCATCTGCACATACACAGACACAAGCAGACATTTGTAAAGGCAAAGAGTTTAGGCAGAGATGTCAGTCGAGGTGGAAGTAAAGAGGCAAAGATGTTGTTGAAAGACAGGTGAGGTATGAGCAGCGGCAACTAGAATTAGCGGAGGTTGAGGCCTGGCGGATAACGAGAAGAGAGGATATACTGAAGGGCAAGTTACCATCTCCGGAGTTCTGACAGGTTGGTGTTAGTGGGAAGTATCCAGATAACCTGGACGGTGTAACACTGTGCCAAGATGTGCTGGCCGTGCACCAAGGCATGTTTAGCCACAGGGTGATCCTCATTACCAACAAACACTGTCTGCCTGTGTCCATTCATGCGAATGGACAGTTTGTTGCTGGTCATTCCCACATAGAAAGCTTCACAGTGTAGGCAGGTCAGTTGGTAAATCACGTGGGTGCTTTCACACGTGGCTCTGCCTTTGATCGTGTACACCTTCCGGGTTACAGGACTGGAGTAGGTGGTGGTGGGAGGGTGCATTGGACAGGTTTTACACCGGGGGCGGTTACAAGGGTAGGAGCCAGAGGGTAAGGAAGGTGGTTTGGGGATTTCATAGGGATGAACTAAGAGGTTACGAAGGTTAGGTGGACAGCGGAAAGACACTCTTGGTGGAGTGGGGAGGATTTCATGAAGGATGGATCTCATTTCAGGGCAGGATTTGAGGAAGTCGTATCCCTGCTGGAGAGCCACATTCAGAGTCTGATCCAGTCCTGGAAAGTATCCTGTCACAAGTGGGGCACTTTTGTGGTTCTTCTGTGGGAGGTTCTGGGTTTGAGGGGATGAGGAAGTGGCTCTGGTAATTTGCTTCTGTACCAACAAGCAACAGTACCTCCATTATGACAGCTGCCACCCATTCCACATCAAACGGTCCCTTCCCTACAGCCTAGGTCTTTGTGGCAAACGAATCTGCTCCAGTCCGGAATCCCTGAACCATTACACCAACAACCTGAAAACAGCTTTCACATCCCGCAACTACCCTCCCGACCTGGTACAGAACTCCGGAGATGGGAACTTGCCCTTCAGTATATACTCTCTTCTCGTTATCCGCCAGGCATCGACCTCCGCTAATTTCAAGTTGCCGCCACTCATACCTCACCTGTCTTTCAACAACATCTTTGCCTCTTTACTTCCGCCTCGACTGACAGCTCTGCCCAAACTCTTTGCCTTTACAAATGTCTGCTTGTGTCTGTGTATGTGCGGATGGATATGTGTGTGTGTGCGAGTGTATACCTGTCCTTTTTTCTCCCTAAGGTAAGTCTTTCCGCTCCCGGGATAGGAATGACTCCTTACCCTCTCCCTTAAAACCCACATCCTTTCGTCTTTCCCTCTCCTTCCCTCTTTCCTGACGAAGCAACCATTGGTTGCGAAAGCTAGAATTTTGTGTGTATGTATGTGTGTGTTTGTGTTTCTATTGACCTGCCAGCGCTTGCGTATGGTAAGTCATATCATCTTTGTTTTTAAATATAAACTGCCCGCATCTCGTGGTCGTGCGGTAGCGTTCTCGCTTCCCACGCTCGGGTTCCCGGGTTCGATTCCCGGCGGGGGTCAGGGATTTTCTCTGCCTCGTGATGGCTGGGTGTTGTGTGCTGTTCTTAGGTTAGTTAGGTTTAAGTAGTTCTAAGTTCTAGGGGACTGATGACCATCGATGTTAAGTCCCATAGTGCTCAGAGCCATTTGAACCATTTTTTTAAAATATAAACTAAGCACAAAATTAGATACACTGTTATATCCTTTAAAACTGAGGGCCAACCTTTCTCTTTTGTGAAAATGCAGATTATACTCATGTATGTTAATGGTAATTAGATCAAATTGAAAAAAACAAATTTAAAGAGGCAGATGGCAAAACAAGAGGGGAAGTAAAATTTATCCCAGCTTGCTTCATCACAAGCAGTGCAATACCAGCAGTACTTAAAATCTTGTTGGAGTGCAGGCAGAGAGTACACATAACAGAAAAACTTGTAGCACCTACAGAACATGGCTGGGTTGGCCATCAAAATACTGTGTGTAAAATGGAAACAACAACTCGACAGAACACCTGGAAGAGCACCATTATTCACTGGAAGCAATAAAACACAGAAAGATTGTACCAATTACTCAAAGGTGTAATAATCCTAATTAAAACAATAATGGAAAACTCCGGATGGAATTAAATAATGATATGGTAACAATTTTTATTCTTTAATGCATATATCACAATGTTCTTGATTACAACATTTGTCACACAGAGTTTGTACAGTGGGAACAATTATTCCACAACTAAGAAAAAATTCTAAAATCACTTCATACAACATCACAGACAATCTAATTAAAAATAGGAACATCCACTGTAGAGTTATCCATGCAGAGAGCATAATATTCTCTTTTTTAATTTAATCACAGAAAAGAGTCAGTCTGGTATACATAATCTTTATCTGACAAATCACACAGAATGACTAAATACAATAGTAGGCAAAAACACTGACAGTTTCACTGAAAGGTATTATTAGACTCAGTCTTCCCTTTTACAATGATCAAGAAAATTTGGCTGACAGAAGCCAAACACTTAAGTTTCTATTTACGTGGTAATATCATTCTTGTCTCTGTAAAAGTGATCTACTTTGTGTCAAAATGAAAATAGTGTCTTAACACTAATGTAAAATGGTACATTTCTTGTAGATACACGATACAATTAACATGCATACCACAGTTAGTTTGAAATGAATGGTTACCAGTTTTGTTATGGTTTGTTTCAGGGTGTGCGAACATAAATAATCAAAATTATTATAAATTAGAGCAATTATCAGGGAATTCTTTTTCAGTTTGGCGAACTGTATAATGAAGAAATCAAAGAAAAATAAGATCTGTACATTTGGGAATCAAACACTAATACAATAGTGCACTTGAAATAAAAATTATGATGCATAAGCCACAAATAACTCAGACTGCTAGAATACAGTAAATGATAAACACAATAATAAGATATATAAATTAATACAATGCATCAGTATTGTCCTATCCAAGTTTATTATAGAATGGTACATAAAATGTAGACACGATAATGAAGAATCACTAAGACTCAGAAGCAATGATTAGTCTATTGGAAAAAACAGCAGCCTCTTGACTCTTCTATTCTCAGTCTCTAAATGTGTTTTATGACCAGTGGACTGAGAAATTCTTGTGTAATGAGATTTTCATGTCCTTTATGAGTAGACACTGAAAATGAATTAGCAACAGTGACATTAAAAAACACAAGTTTGAAGATGATAACTGTGTTATTTTATACATTACTTTAATACAAAATTTGGAAAAAAGAGATACATTTTGCACAATGAAAGACACTCTCCATTGTTGCACATTTACTAGTCATGCCCACTAATGCATCACTGATTTTCCAGTAACTAGACAAGAATGCTAAAGAAGCATTTGCAGCAGTCATGAAATCATGACATAGAAGTTTTGATAAATGTGTAAGGCTGGAACGAGATGTTGAGAAGCAGTACAAGTTCATAGTTTTTGTGTGAATGCACACAGTACCTGTGAACAGTGCATGGGGAGAAAGACTGTTGGCACCACACAGAATTAGCCCAAATTTCTTTAAGTTTGCCCCCATGATCTATATGTGAGATGCAGGTTGAATGAAGGAATACGAATCTTTACTCACATTGGAATATGGGTAACCACAAATTTGAGAATAAGACTTTCTGTGATGCACATTGCCTTTCTCATAGTGTCTCCTATTGGGACGTACTGAATACTTCTGAACTCCCTCCCACCTTATGGACCAAACAATTCTAGCAGTAAGATGTAATTGTGTTGCAAATCAGATCTGGAGCACCAGGTTCTACAGGATGTGAGACGAACCATTGTACAAGCTCCAGGTAAGTTGCCCGCCAACATGTACAATTAAGTGTATCTTGCACGAAAGCCACTATTTCCTTATAGTCTACGGTCGCTGTGCCACTACCCCCACCATCTGCGGTCCAATGGAGGCCACTATGAACATCTGCTGTGAGCTGGATGCGATGCAACTCTGTACTGTGTTCTGGTACTATTTGTTGTCGTTGCACGCACACTGTCCATTTCCAGTCACCTGTTCATAGGACTTTTTCCCCTTCATTTCCATTCAGGAATCCAACCCTGCAGTTTGCCAGTTTTATTAATGTTTACCCTGTACACAGAGTATTAAAAATTATGTGTAAAATTAAATTATGTTTATTTATGTTGAGGGTGAACCGACAATCTTTTAACCAGGGACCAGCTGTCTTCAATTCTTCCTAGATTTCCTAACAGTATTCTAAGAATGTGAGTTCCTGTATAAAGCTGTATTATCTGCAAACAGTTCATTCCACATTGTGAGCAACAATGGTGCTACTACACATCGTAGAAATACAAAGGCTATTATATTCACTTCTGATGATGTCTTCCCACTAAGAAAAATTTTATCGGTTCTATTAGTTAGGAAGTCTTCAATCCAATCACACGCCTGTTCTGATATTCTTCATGCACATACCATGTATACAAAGTGATGATAGAAAAAAATACCAAAGGCTTCCTGGAAGAAAAAACACACAGCATCAACCTTAGTATGTTGTGAACAAACAAAGAATGCTGAATTACTTTCAATTCAATAAAGACTGGAATGGTCTACACCTGTACCCAATAGTGTGGCACACTCCACTGATGCAGTGATCAACAGTAGAGTGAAGCTAAAGGAGTGGTCGGTTCTTTCATAATACACAATGTAACGTCCATCACCATAAGGTCCAGTGGCTGTACATATATCTTCATCTACATCTATACTCTGCAAAACCACTGTGAGTCGTTTGGCAGAGCGTATGTCCCATTGTACCAGTTATCATGGTTTCTTCCTGTTCTATTTGCACATGGAGCACAGGAAGAATGATTGAATCCCTTCGTGCATGCAGTAATTATTCTAATCTTATCCTCACGATCACTGTGTGAACGATACATAGGGGGTTGTAGTATATTCCTAGAGTAATCATTTATAGACGGTTCTTGAAACTTTGTTAATAGATTTTCTTGGGATAGTTTATGTCTGTCTTCAAGAGTCTTCCAGTTCAGTTTCTTCAGTATTTATATGACACTCTCCCACTGCATCAAATGACTTGAGCTATTTTCAATTTTATTGTCACTTATTACTATCTTTGTCTTTTTTTGCATCTATGCAACAATTAAAAAGGAACTGTGTTGTGGTCTTTTCAGTAAAGCCATTTTGATGACAGTTCAGTAGTCGAGACTTTTTATTATCTTTTGTTGCAGTGTGATCATAATCAGTGAGCATATGGACAGATGACTTCATTCTATCAACTGATTATATGTAGTAACAAACCTTTTTAGTTTTTCATGTCAACTCAATGGTCTTGCTATGCAAGTTAATGAATATTTCTCGTGTAGCTATCATTAAACTTATTTTAACTTTGTTCAGCTTTTGTACTGCCAGAAAGGATCTGTTTTTGTTTGAATCTGCTATGCAGCTGTCTCTGTTTTCAAAATAATTACATAATAATGTTACTAAACTATGGAGGGGTCTTTCCACTTCCGGTATCTTCCACAGCATACACTATCTAAGAGAAAGCCTACAATATGTCTAAATTTGTGTTAGACATTCTCCACTCCCCTTCACAGCTATGCCACAGTCTCTGCTATCCAAGTACCTGTTTCTTGGATATATTTTATCCCTGACCTATTAGTTGTATGCGGCAGAGGTTTAAGGAGGGGAGGGGGAATTCTCCATCTTATCACACAGGTCAAGAAAGCTGAAATTGAGGTAATCAAATAACCAATGGAGTCTCTTGTTTATGCCTGCCACCTAGGTACAAACTAGAAAATTGCAGTGGGTCCTGAAGATGGGTGCTACAAACGTTGAGCTCTGCTTCCACCTCAGAGTAACACCTAGAATGTTGTAGTGGCCTTTTGATTTTTGATTGAGGTATTTCCCAGACATTGAGAGAGAAATTATGTAAGTAGTTGATACAACTTGTACAGAAGACATATTACTCAAAACACCATATCACAAGAATCTGTACTGTATCACAAAGGTCCTAGTCTCATGACAACTGTGCACTTTCACACACTTCTCACTCAATTTAGTTTCCACAGGAGAAACTGCTTGAATTGGAATTAAAGATTTGAGTTTACAATTTGTGCGCTGCTGCTAGCCAAACCTTCCACATCAAAATACTTCTTTAGTTACAAGCAGAATATAAATTAGTGACAAAAATTACCATTCAATGTACTCACCTTATTAGTTGTATCATATGAAAAAGGCCATTTCTCATCACTGATAATAACTGTGTTAACTGGACCTGGCACTCCCATAATGAGCACACCATCAAGAATCATCGGTGTGTGGTAACCGTAGTGTACTACATTACTGCTCAGCACTGACGTATCCAGAGTAAAATTCAGTAAAGTGTACTGCCCACTTTCATATGTATCTGCAAACAATTGCACATTATTCTCAGCATTTTCCTTGTAACAGAAGCAGTTCAAGAGCTTCCTTACCACAAATTTCCTAGAATATTGCAAAGATCGTAGAATGTAAATAAACAAGACTTCAGACAGCAGGTAAACAAACTTGGAAAAAACTTTACTAATTGCTTTTGGTACTCTGTGTTCCCCATCACTTATATTTCAGAAGGCACATCTCTTTGATTAAATTAAAAGATTTTCAAACTCACCCCTTAATCCTTGCAAACACTACCCATTTTCAACTTGTTGCTGTGTTGAATATTTTTTGGACAAATTGCACCATATTTTCAAAAGGAAACTGCGAGATTGTTACACAGTGTTAATAACTAGCTTCCCTGCTCCAGGAACTAGAAACAGGTTTCACTTCCCATTCTGTAAATTCTACAAGCTCTTTTACTCCTTCCTTTTCTTTATCTTTCTGTATTTAAATAGCTCTCTAATGTTCCATCTGACTTTCATTTTCATTTTTTTTACTTAAATATGTATATACTTTCCATACTAGTGGAAAGATCAATGGAATATAACGCAAAACTCAATTTCGATTCCCTTTACGAAGAATGTATATTTGAAAGCCGCTGCGTAGAGTTAGGGAAAAATATTGTAATTTTATCTGTGTACAGAATTCCAGGCACTGAAATAATGAAACATTATTTGTCAAAATTCCAGTGCCTATTGCAAAAACTTCAAAAAGAAACCAAGAAAAGAGTCATAATTACCGCTGATTTCAACATAGATCTAGCCAGTGAAGCCAATAACTCAACAAAATTCATTGATATGATTCAAACATCGGGTTTCAGCACAAATTTCACCAATTACACTCGAGTAAAAGAAGTGTCTGCAATATGTATAGATAATATTTTAACCAATTACACTTATAATGAGGCAAATAACTTTTGTTTAGATTTAGGACTTTCTGATCATTGCGCTCTGCTTATGGAGTTACCAAAAATAATAGATCCTTGCTCGAAAAAAACCTACACCAAATGCCAGTTAAGCAAAGAAAATATAAACTTATTCTATCATAGATTAAAAAAGATGGAGTGGTCTATAGATCACAATATTTTATGCTCTGAAAATTTTGCTACTTTCTTGGAAAAATTCCTGCTTGTTTTTAATGAAACTTTCCCCATTACTTCACATCATAAAAAAGTAGGAAATTAAGTAAAGTGGATTACTGAAGGAATAAAAATCTTGAGTGCAAAAAAAAGACGACTACATAGGGAACTAAAACAACAGAAGTCTTGATTTTGTTACATATGTAAAAGATTACAAAAATATTTTTAAAAAGTTGTAAAGGCAGCCAAAGAACAGCCAAATAATAGATTTATATTGGATAGTGAAAACAAATCAAAGGTATTATGGTCAGTGATCAAAGCTGTAACAGGTGCCACAGGTAGAGGCCATAATATTTCTGACATCAAGATAGAAGATGAAACTACTGTAAACCCTACTCAAATTTCTCAATTGATTAATGAATTCTTTATAAATGTAAACAAATCTAATGTCACTGTAGCAGAGTATCCAGACACGGTAAATTTCTTCAACCGTGAGCAACTTGACGGTGAATTTTTCAGCACATTTACAAAAACTACGGTAAAAGATATAAAAAATGTGATATTGTCACTAAAAAGTAAGACACCAGCAGGATGGGATGGGATACCAGCAAAAGTGTTAAAAACAGTCTCTAAAATAATTGTGCAGCCACTAACTACAATAGTTAACCAGTCCCTTCAAGAAGGTCATTTTTCAGTAACACTGAAGTACACAGCAGCTAAGCCACTATTCAAAAAGGGCACCAAAGAACACATGGAAAACTATCGGCCAGTCTTTCTTCTTCCATCACTGTCAAAAATATTTGAGAAGGTAGTCACCATAAAAATTCAAAACTTCATAGAAAAATTTAAAATAATCTCAAAGAATCAGTATGGATTTCAAAAAGGCAAAACCACAACATCTGTTATAAATAATTTTGTTGATAAAATTAACTTGTCTCTAGACAACTCACTGCATGCCACAGGAATTTTTTGTGATCTATCAAAGGCCTTTGATAGTGTGAATCAGTCCTTGCTACTCTGTAAACTGGAAAAGTATGGAATTAGGGGCACGGAATTAGAATGGTTTAAACCCTATCGAACCAACCAAAGATAAATAGTGGTTATAACATCAGAGAGAGGAACTTTTATTAAAAATGGAAAACCATTTCACAAGGAGTACCCCAAGTTTCTGTCTTAGGTCCCATTCTGCTTTTGTTTTACATAAATGATCAGTCACTTAATACTGAGTGTCACTCAGTTTCTATTTGCAGATGGCACATATTTAATCATTGAAAGTAACATTACAGATCAAATTCCGCAAACTGTATTAAATACTTTAGAAAACTTAGATACCTGGTTTGATTTAAATGGGTTAAAACTAAACATGGAAAAGACCCAGTTAATGCAATTTAAAAATAAACAAGCACAATTAAACGATATTCAGGTCAGTCACAGAAACCAGGATTTGCAGGAAGCTAGCTGTGTGAAATTCCTAGCAATGCAACTAGATAAAAATCTATCATGGGGGTCACACATACAGTACCTTGCAAATAAATTAAATAGCCTAGCATATGCAATGACAATATTGTACAATGCTACCAGTATGGGCATAAGAAAAGTAGTATATCATAGCTACTTTGAGTCAGTAATAAGGTATGGAACTGTGTTTTGGGGTACCTCAAACCATATGTGTCGAATACTAAACCTTCAGAAAACCATAATTAGAAATATGCACAATGTAGGGCGAAGAAAATCATGTCGCCCACTCCTAAAAAATCTGAGTATACTTAGTGTTCCCTCACTATACATACATGAGCCGATTATCTTTGTACACAGTAACCCTGATTTACTTGTAGCAAATCATTTTCAACATGATTACAACACCAGAAATCAAAATAATTTTATGCTGCCCACCCAACATTTAAAACTTTATGCTCAAACTCCACATTATATGAGTATGAAAATTTATAACAAAGTGAAAGGAAGAGAACTGCTCAGCATAAATTTAGAAACACTGAAAAAATCCTTATATGAGAAATTAGTGCAGGAATGTTATTATTCAGTAGAATAATTCATAAATGACAACCTGAAAATTTGAGCAGGAGAGAGAAAGTACTTAGAACTGTTCATCTTAAAAGTTTGTTACATTTGACGAAAAATTATTAATTGCTTAATTAAGTAATTATTCAGTACTGTACATTATATTACTGGTATAATAAGGAAAATAGAAAACCAATTTTTGTGTTTTGACGAGTCTCTTGTACTTTTAAGTCAATGGCTTGAAATTGTATGTTATGAGACAACAAACTTCTACTTCTACTACTACTATATCATCAAAAGCATTCAGACACCTATTGTTGGCATTAATGTGGGATGTGCCCTCCATTTGCCTTTATGACAGTTTGAATTCTGCTGAGGACACTTTCAGTGAGGTGTTTGAATGCCTCCGGAGGAGTGCCGGCGCATTCTTCCTTGAGAGTTGAAACCAGAGACAGTAGTGATTATGGCTGCTCGGGTCTGGAGCAAAGTCAATATTCTAACTTATCCCAAAGATGTTCCAATGGGTTCAGGTCAGGATTCTAGGTAGGCCAGTCCATTTCAGAATGTTGCCCACAAACCATTGTTTCATGGATGCTGTTTTGTGGCAGGGTGCATTGTCATGCTGACACAAAAAACTATCATCTCAGAGCAGTTTCTCTACTGCACACAGGACGCAATACTGTGAACTGTGTTCATATTCCTTCTGCATTTAGCATTTTCTTAAACACTATAGGGGACCACAACCTAACTACAAAACGCACACATTACTGCACCACCACCTACTCCATACTTTACTACAGGCACAATACTTGGTGAAAGCTAATGTTCTACAGGAATTCGCCAAACACAAAAGCTTTCATGGGGTGCAACACAGTACAGCACTGGTCATTCCTCTAAATCCCTTGTTTCCAATCATCCCCTGTCAAGCGCCATCACTCTTTACATCTACAGCAATGTGTGGTTTGTATGGAGCCACTTGGCCATTGTATCCATTCTTTCTAATTCCGTGTGCACGGACTACTGGTAGCACTCCCGAACTCATACATGATTTCTTTCACTGATATCCTGTGGTTTTTTACGACTAGCCTCTGCAATGCTTGAGAGTCCCCATCCATCTGTACACGTGGCCTGCCTGGTCTCTGTTGAACCTGGTTGCTCCTTCGCATCTCAAACTTCAAAATCACATCACCAACAGATGGCTGGTCAGGTTCAGAAGGGTTGAAATGTCCCAATGACTACTCCACATTTTAAGTCAGCAGCTCTCCTGACTGACCCATTCTGCTGTTGCTGATTCTCTACCCACAACGCCATACTCCTCACTTTCTTTTACATCAGTGGGTCAACCTCTTGGGCCATCTAGTGGTCAATTATGCATTACATAGGGGTATCCCGGTACTTTTCATCAGATAATGTAAGGACTGAATTTATATATGATTTAAAATTCATATAATTTTATGAAAGATTTGAACTTACTCATAGAATCTCCATCATCCCAGTACAAAGAGCCCTCAGCATGACCATCTTCATCAGCTGCTACAATGAGCTCAAAGTCATTTTTGCGACTGCACATGTAAAATAATAAGATGTACATGTTTTATGAGTATACAAGTTTGTTAATACATGAAACTACTTATAAAGCATGCAAGTGATGATATATTATTTCAGTGTCTAGAATATCACAGAACAAGATAATGTACGGCTCAGGTGAATGGAATGTCTGCCTGGTAAGATGTGTGACAAAAATGTGATTAAAGGTATTCAGTGTAAAGGCTGTTACCGCTGGTTTCACGAGAAGTGCGCTAAATTAAGCTTGAAATTTGTAAACGAGTACTACATATGGACTTGTTTCACATGTGTTAGTGGTGCTGTGGAAAACAAATTTAGAAACACCATCAAGGAAAATGACGAAAAAATCAGAGTACTTCAGAGTGATTTACTTACTCTAAACAACAAATATGCAACTCTGTAGAATAAGTGTATATGTGGCGCAGAGGTACATCTTCAATACAAGGAACCAGGTGTAAACAAACCAGACTCCTTCTCGGTAAGAGAAGACGATTTCTTGATTAAGGAAGATTATGGACATAAAGAAACGTCGAAAGAAGTCTTCTCAGCGTCATGTAGAACTGATTTTACAAAGAAGATACAACAGAAGAAGAAAGCAAAAATATTCGGCGACAGTCACGGCCGCAACATATGGGAACTCTTGACAAACAGTGTAAATAACAATGTTCAAATCTCAGGCATTGTAAAGTGCCAGTTTGACAATGTGGTTAAAAGTGTTAACGAAGATTGTTCAAAACTCACAAAAAAAGACAGTGTGGTGATAATTCACTTTAAACCAATCAATGACCAACAATAGCTCCATTTCAGTCATTGCCACCCATACTATACCAGGAAGACACTTCCATACAGCATACCACACATGGTCACCACATCTATAGTGATGGGAAGTCTGTCTCCAAAAATACGAAGGGTCTCATGGAGGCTTTCAGAGACTGAAATTATCCTCCAAACCTGGTCCAGAAACAGATCTCTTGTGCCTTGAGTCTCCAGTCACCTCCCACATGCCCACTGTCCAAAAGCCACAAATGAGCACTCTTCTCATGACTCAGTCTCAGTAACCCCCCCCCCCCCCCCCCCCCGGACTGGAGCAAGTGAGTCACATTCTCTGCTACGATTTCCACTAGCTGTCATTATGCTATGAAATGAGAAATATCTTCCCCACCCATCGCACAGTGATATTCCGCCACCTGCTGAACCTACACAATATCCCTCTCTGTCCCTACTTCATCCTCTGCTAAGAACCCCTTGCCCCCGGCTCGTAGCCCTGCATTAGACCCAGATGCAAGACTTGTACCGTATATCCTCCCACCGTTATCTACTCTAGTCCTGTTGGTAGCATCTCCTACTCCATCAAAGGAGGGCCACCCATGAAAGGAGGCATGTGGTCTACCAATTAAGCTGCAACCACTACGCCACTCTCTACGTGGGCACGGCAACTAACAAACTTTCTGTCCACATTGCATGAAGAGCCACCATCAGACTGTGATCAAGAGACAGCTGGACCACCCAGTTGCTGAACATGCTGCCCTACATGACACGCTTCACTTTAATGACTACTTCACTGCTCAAGCAATCTGTATTCTTCCTATTAATACCAGCTTGTCTCTACTGCGCAGGTAGGAACTCTCCCTACAACATATTCTTCATTCTGGTAACCTCTCTGGTCTAAACCTTCGGTAGTCACTGTCTCCCATCTACCTATCCCCTTTCCAGCTCCCACACCAATACTACACATCTTTCCAATCTCCCCAATACACCAACAAGTCCTTTCTCCTTCTCTCCTCTCTCCCCCTCCTCCTCCGTCCAGCATGTCTTGAATGGCTATCAACACCCCACTCATGACTGGTTGTCTAGATTTCCCATGGTTCATTACCGAATTACTAACTGCTGCACTTCTTGTAAAGTCTGCAGACACTGTAAGTCCACTTTTACCAACTGGCTAAAAGGTAGAATGTTAAAACAGTTCCACGGAGCTGCGCAGAGCTCACAAAATCAAGGAAATGGCAGACAGCCCTTATGGATGTTGGAAGCAAGTCAGATGACTCTGAGATAGAGGAGGTGTTGCAAACTGTTATGCATTTCTCTAGTTGAGAGTTAGTGATCTTTTATAATCAATGAAGTTATGTTGTTAGTACTACAGAAAGACTGCCAGAATTCAGAAGCTCATCCACTTGTGCAGGTGTGGAATTCTGCTTAGTGATTCTCCAGTTTTCTGATAGGGGTTGCAATTTACTGAGCATACATATGCTTGGTAAGAAGGAACCTGATCTTGGAGCTTGGAACCACTAGTTAGCAGGATGTGGTATTTATTATCAATGACTTACTTGGCGAAGCTTGATTGATGCCCAAATTTGTTTCTATGGCAAATGTGACTTTTTGTGGGACTAATTACTTTTTGACCTTTAACTGTTACCCTGTTTCATTTGTGGAGATTATTGATGGAAGTTGCTGCAAGCCAGCTGGGGGCAGTGTACAAACCGTTAGTGGTGGATGTTTTCGCATCCAGTGGTAAAATCTCAGAATCTTTCATAATGCAGCTACATAGCTATAGGGCATTAATTATCGACTTTTGAGCACTGACAAGTTGAATCCTATTTCCCGTGTCAAAATGCATCTGGTGTCCTTACTTTGATTGACTTTATAAGTGTAGCAGTGCAGAAAACTGACCTTGGTCCAATAATAGATGAATGGTTCCTAGTAATTCTTTGAAGCAATATGCTGCATAAAATTTCTCACCCAGTGCACAATGACAACAATGTGTGGAATCTGAGCTTGGCTACAAGCGAGAATTCTCACAATGCTATGGGAAATCTGATGCTGAGAGCATCAAGGAATCTTAAATGCAGCTGCCTATGCTGTCTATGAACATTTGGTCCAAAAATGTTTTGTCATTCCAGGAATGTACCCTGCCTGATCGAACTATGTAGAACATGTCCTTGGAATATCTGTAAAAAAAAAAAAAGCTGTCTACAGAAAAAGCTGGCTACAAAAAACCTCTGCTGGGCTTATGATTTTTGCTTTACCATCCTTCTTCTCTGTATGTTTATATTTCTTACTTTCATTCTAATAATCATGCTTCTTACTACAGGTGTCATTTACATTTTCATCAATTCATTCTTTTCTGCTTGAGATGTGGCAGTGTATTGTCATATCATTATGCACCATCAAAGCCTAGATAAAAGAAATACAACACTGTATGTATCGAATCATGAGAGTAAGCTAGTTAAAAACCCTTCTCAGTATAGTAGTAAATTCTGACAAGTCTAACAGTGACCGAGCGAGGTAGCACAGTGGTTAGCACACTGGACTTGCATTCGAGAGGACGACAGTTCAATCCCGCGTGCGGCCATCCTGATTTAGGTTTTCCATGATTTCCCTCCATTGCTCCAGGCCAATGCCAGGATGGTTCCTATGAAAGGGCACGGCCGACTTCCTTCCCTAATCCGATGAGACAGATGACCTCACTGTCTGGTCTCCTCCCCCACAACCCAACCCAACCCAATCAAACGGTGAAAGAAAAATTCTCAGTTTAATTCTGTGGTTGTACCAGAATTTGGGCAGCGGTATCAGCTGCAGTGTGCTGATGGCACAGCGTGGGGACCAGCTCTCAATGTTCAAAATCAGCGTGGCGGCTGGTGACCACAGGGCTCATAGCTGGCAGACAGATGCGCATGGATACGGAAGGAGGCCCAAAGCAGAAAGATAAAATGTAGTTTAGAGGGACAACGCCCCTTTACTTGGCTTTGGATGGCTGAGTCGATAAGGTGTCACATTTTGGTGGAAAAGTAGCCCCTTAAAAGGTCTGTCGTGCTGGATGGTGGGAGACTGGCCACCTTCACTAAAATTCAGTTTCATGTCCTGCTCTATGTACATTCATAAAGGAGAAGGTGAGAGCTGCAAATACATTAGATATCCAATAAATGATGATGGCTGACATCACTCTCAGTGTCCAGAAGTGAGAAGAGGGATGCATGGCTACTGTTAAAAGGGGAGACATGGTGCATTGCTGAACTGGGACATACGCATGAAAGAGGCTCTCGATCAAAATGTTGATGTCCATCCCAAGTGAGTAATGTTGTCTGAGTTACATTCGTGTAGGAAGTGACTTTGAACATTTGCAATAAGTGTATTTTGCTGGTACCAAACTGAAGAGGTTGGACGCACGCAGTCAAAAAGCCATGCAAATGTTTGTTGTGTCATACCACATTTGAGGATGCAAGGAAGGTGGTTTTCAGCATGCCTGGAGGTTGTGCATAACTCAAGTCCAGGGACTTCTTTCTCACTACCTTCCATTCTTCTTAAGAAAGTTCTTGGTGTGTGTTGTGTTGCCATATCCGGCACAGAACACATGCAGAATTTTACATTCCATTCGCCTCACTCAAACACGCAAACTATATAATGTACAAATATGAAACTGGCATCAACAGATTTTGGAAGAGTTGTTCTATGTTTTGATTTTAGTTTTATGTGCAGCAACGGATTATTAAAACAATATATGGACAGTTTACGAAAATGCACTTTCTGATGATGTTTCCCAATTTTTGAGCTGCAGTAAACATTTTTGTTATTGAAGTTAGATGAGCACATTACACGAAATATTCATTTACTCCAAACAGGAAGTCTGTTAGAGTTTTCTAACAGGAAATAATTTCAATTAAGTATGACATGCAATGGTCTGCTCATGCGTCATCAAGTACTGAATGGGCTCCTGGGCACTTTTGTTACAAGAAACAATCTCTACTTGTTTTAGTAATTTTGATGATCCATCTACTTATTTCTAACATAAAAAAAAAGATATATGCTGTGAGTAAACGTACCTTAAATATGCCACCCAATATTGGGAGGAAGAACAAAAGTGATACAAGAACAGCAGTTTGTTACTGCTGCAACATTTGTTTTGTGTGATACAGACTGAATTACTGAGATGAACTGCACTTGGAATTAGTTACTGGTAAGGGCTTCTTATCAGAATTTCAAAACTTCTGACAAAAGGCATTAAGCATCGACATTAGCAAACATTTCACTTTAACATCTAATCACATTTACTTATTTAAATTATGAAGTGTGTTATATAAATACTTACTGCATAATGTGTTTTATTGTAACTTTAAGTAAGTATGCCTACAAATCACTTCCAGGAGTGTACCTATAACTTGACTTTTCCAATGTCTTATGCAAAAGATGCTTTTGTAGACAAAAAGACCAATAAATAAAATACAATACAATCACACATCACCTAAGCACTAATACTTGGAAATCCATTTCATTACTAAATTGGACTCCAAATACAGGAGGTTTCATTATCGGTATGTGTGAGCAATTGAGGGACCCCACCCCACACAGAAACTGAGAGCTTGATTGCCACTTAACTGTTTCTAATTCTCCTACACTTCTGGGATGTTGGATCCAAGAAGGTGCTTTTTGGATAAAATGGTCAAGAACTTCTGAGAATGTCAGTGATACAATGTCTGGTGTATACATAAGCCTTTTCCTATACCAGTCTGAAAACTTGGGTTTGCCAGCAAAAATGTTTTTGCTTTGTTTGAAGGGCACCCCCTCTTCCTTCATGATGTTTTGGGTAGAGTGATTCACCAACCAAAACCTGTAGACATTTCTATGGTTCCTCTCTTCAAAATATTTATTTGGAATATGTATTTTTTTTTCTCCCCTCAGTGCAACTTGAATTCTGCCATTTTTACCAAAAAAATTCAGAACAGATAAGATTCTCCACTTGTGAGAGATCCCTTTAGTTTCATTCATACAAAATAGACCAAGGTTTTTGCATTCGGGAACTTCTCCCACCCTTTTACTCAAGCTCAGAACATTCCTCAGGTGAGGTATATTCTCTGAAATTCGGAGACTATATAGTGCATTCTCCTTTTTATTCACATGACCCTGTGTCAACCATGTATCAGCTCTTGCTGAATATTGTTATGGACAATAAGGAAAACTGTCAAAACATGCCTTAAGCTACCAAGCATAATTTAGTACGCAGTAAGCATCTCATACATTAATATCAAATTCAGACTACAAGTTTAAGATTGGGCGAATAGTACATATGACTGCAATTTCTAAACAAACCTTTCAACTGCATATCTAGACAGCTGTTGAAAGTGACATCTACTCTTAATAACTTATTAGGTTACAGCATAAATTTGTTGCATTTTCCCATAAGTTTAATAAATGCAACAGATAAAATGAGACTTTAGTCATACATAATATATTCTCCTTCACTATTTACAAGAGGCTGCCAATGCTGGGGTAACTTTTCCATTCTGTGACTGTAGAAATTATGTGGTTTTGAGGTGAAGAACTCATTGAACTATCCTCACAGCATATTTTCATCTGGAAAGGCAGTTCCTTGAAGATTGTTCAATAGAGAGAGGAAAATGTGAAAAATCTGCAGGCACAAGACCAGGTGAAGAAGGTAGGTGCAGAATGTTCCCAACTCAACTTTTGTACAGTGTTTTTTTGTCAGTCTACGAGAATGTAGCTGAGTGCGATCGTGGCATAGCATCACTTCACACAATCTTCTTGCTGCTGTTCTTGGATTGCGTCTGCAAGATGTCTCAGTTGTTGTGGATAAATTATGGCAGTGATGGTTACACCTCAGGGAAACACCACACTGTCGCTGTTTCACCAGATGCATAACATTATTTTTCGTGGATGTGCGCAGGTCTTTATACGAGGAGTTGCTGCTTTGTTTGGGCTCGACCATGCCTTTCTTTTCCTTATGATAGCATAAAGACACCAATTCTCATCACAAAATTCCAGTATTGTACGCACTAAAATTGACAATCTTCCTCCCCACAAATGAAAAAGAAAGGAGGGAAAAACAATACTGGTTTGTTATGTATGCTATGCTACACACCATATGGTGGCTTGCAGAGTGTAAATTCAGATTTATATGCAAATTTCACCACAAAGCATTAACTTTTCACAAACAATGATCTCTACATAAATCCATCCTCAGCAAATGGACCGTTGTTTTTCAAGTGTTGTAATCGAGACGGTAAAATACACTCAAAATCACACATAAGTTTCTTATTCAATATTAGCTTCAAACCAAAACTGTTTCCTTCATCTTGGATCTGTCAACACCAGTCTCTCTTTTTCAGTGATGATGCAATTCACGCTCTCCGTAACTCTGTTTGTTCTAGAGTGTATGGAACTGTTGTCTCGTATCAAATTCAATCTAAGACTGGGACATTTAAATCGTGTAAGCAAGCGTTTCTTCGAGGAAAAACAGCCCGATGGACCAAATTGGATGAACATCAATTCAGATTCATGTATATTTTGCATAAAAGAAAAACATTCATAACTTTTCCCTAAACCATCAAATAGAAGAGTGAAAGAGTTATTTGATGTAGCATGTTTCAGTGCTTGTATCTTCTCACTTTTATGAATGATATCTCTAGAAAAGTCATTCAGTTAAATGCTAAAATCAACAAAAGAAATCTGGAATACTTTTATTTAGTTCAGAACAAGATGAGAAAATTAAACTGGTCAAAAATTAAAATACACAGCCAGGAGGAAAAAAGTAATACATACTTTTCGAGGTTTCCAATTCATTCTAGATTATTGTTGCAACAGTGCATATCGAGTACATGAAATTAGTACATTTACAGATCAATAGCACGAGCAGTTCTGAGGTCCAGGTATCGACCCATGCTGAAACTCTCATTTTAGTACACGGTGTAGCCACCACAGGCAATAGCGCAGGTGCCGACACCGGCATCCACTCGATCGTACAGATGGAAAGTACTGTCCTGGGACACATTAGTGTCACGCCTGATCTCATAGTTCTGTAAGAGTTGTAGGCTGATGAGCTGCACGAGTCAGTTCCCGTCCCATCACATCCCACACGTGCCGGACTGGAGACATGTCCGGAGATTGTGCTGGCCAGGGGAGTTGCTGCACGTGTTGCACAGCACAATGAGTTTCACAGGCAGTGTGTGGGTGAGCATTACCTTCTTGGAGCACCACATCACCTTCCTGTTGCAAGAATGGCAAAAAGGTGTGAGTAGAAGTAGTGCTAGAGGTGTTCGTGCCTACAGTCCCACTGCTAACAACCAGTCTGCAACATTTCACGTAGACACGTCTGGGCTCACAACCCCTCTTATCTGTGCTGTGATATCTGCACAATCTGCCACTGCTGTCCTTATAATACGACAATTCCGTGACGGGTACCTGTGCTGCGTGGATGTCCAGAACCTCATCTACGGGTGTGAGAATGCTCACGTGGCCACTGATACCAGTATTGTTGCACAACTGACACAGCATGTCCAACTCGTGTGGCAGTTTTCTTAGACGACCATCCTGCCACTGCAAAGGCCACAATTTGACCCCTTTCAAACTCACTAAGTTGACTGTAGGAAGTACAAGTGTGTCTCCATGGCATGGTTACCTGCTTGCTTCACATATTACTCCACATTAAGCCTTCTGGTTGTGAGCATACATGCAGATGGTGTTCTGGTAGCTATGCCACTATGCTACCTGTAGGCAGACAATGTTGAAACCACTAATCCATACATCTACTATCACCCTCGTAGCATAAGCTGTCATCAGATCGAAATCAATGTCATCTTTCCAGGTTTAGTACTATTTTTTTTTTCTGGCAGTGCTTTTTCAACAGGTAACGGAAAAAGGGTTTGTCAATGAGCACATGAACTCATTCTTAAAGGACTGATAAGGACTGATTGGAGTCAAAATCCAATATTTCTGGTCAAGACTTTCATGAAGGAAAGCATTCCTTGCAGTTTTCTTAAATGGCAGCCCTAGATGCATCAAAATATATTTATTTACACAACTAGGTTGTTCCCTTAGATCTTTATCAAGAACTGGGGGCCAGCAGAGCAGGGCAGGGAATGAAGATTGAACAGTGCTTGAATGCAAATAAAAACCTAGCAATGTATATTAGTGTATCACCATTTGGTTTTAAACTGCAGTTTTCAGGATTTTATTTGCAGTCAACTGCTGATCACTCCAACCTTCCCAACTTCTGCTGGTTGGCTCTTATACACTCTCTGCCTGATAACTACAGCAGCTTCTCCTGCTCCTCCAGCATATCCTGAATACTTGTGGAGTCACAACATGATTCCTATTATACAATATCTTAAAATAAAATTTACTTATGACAAATAGCTATGCATGTGTGGCTACTACTGTCTTGTTTAAAGACACTTCTAGTTTGTCTTTATGTACAGGAGAGATAACGGAGTACTTGATAATGACTTATGGGTCCAAACATTTAGTGTAAAAAAATATGTTTTTAAGCAATTTGAACTGCTGTCCATTTTGTGCAGTAAATTCATAGAAATAAAGAGGAAATTCTGTAAAGAGACAGAGATATTTCTTTCTGTGCTAAAATAATGATATGACAAAAATTATAACTTCAGGTTATTCGACTCATTTAATAACTCTGATGGTAGTCACAAAAAGAAAGAGAAAAATACATTACCTATCTATGGTTGTCATGTTAGGAGCCTGTGTTGGTAGAATGCTGCCACCTCGAATAAAAATTGGTATTGTATCTAAAGGGGCATTGAAGGTGTACCATTTACCACTCGATTCCACACTTGTCAAGGTGTGTGAATCATACCACAGCGCTGCTGGCAGATAGGCATCTACTGTAGTTGCACCCTGAAAGAAATGTTAATAATTAAAACAATCATCTACAGCAAAATGTTTTTGTGTACTGGAAGTATAAGGGAAAAAAGTCAAACACAACATTTTCTAGGAAAACTTATTTTGTCAATACAAATCCCCCCACCCAATGAACCATGGACCTTGCCGTGGTGGGGAGGCTTGCGTGCCTCAGCGATACAGATAGCCGTACTGTAGGTGCAACCACAACGGAGGGGTATCTGTCGAGAGGCTACACAAATGTGTGGTTCCTGAAGAGGGGCAGCAGCCGTCTCAGTAGTTGCAGGGGCAACAGTCTGGATGGTTGACTGAACTGGCCTTGTAACACTAACCAAAACGGCCTTGCTGTGCTGGTACTGTGAACGGCTGAAAGCAAGGGGAAACTATAGCCATAGTTTTTCCCAAGGGTATGCAGCTTTACTGTATGATTCAATGATGATGGCGTCCTCTTGGGTAAAATATTCCAGAGGTAAAACAGTTCCCCATTCGGATCTCTGGGCGGGGACTACTCAAGAGGACGTCGTTATCAGGAGAAAGAAAAACTGGCTTTCTACGGATCGGAGTGTGGAGTGTCAGATCCATTTATCGGCCAGGTAGGCTAGAAAATTTAAAAAGGGAAATGGATAGGTTAAAGTTAAATATAGTGCGAATTAGTGAAGTTCGGTGGCAGGAGGAACAAGACTTTTGGTCAGGTGATTAAAGGGTTATAAATACAAAATCCAATAGGGGTAATGCAGGAGTAGGTTTAATAATGAATAAAAAAATAGAAGTGTGGGTAAGCTACTACAAACAGCACAGTGAACACATTATTGTGGCTAAGATAGACACAAAGCCTCACAGTAGTACAAGTTTATATGCCAACTAGCTCTGCAGATGACGAAGAAATTGAAGAAATGTATGATGAAATAAAAGAAATTATTCAGATAGCGAAGAGTGACGAAAATTTAATAGTCATGGGTGACTGGAATTCGAGTGTAGGAAAAGGGAGAGAAGGAAACGTAGTAGGTGAATATGGATTGGAGCTAAGAAATGAAAGATGAAGCCGCCTGGTAGAATTTTGCACAGAGCACAACTTAATCATAGCTAACACTTGGTTTAAGAATCATGAAAGAAGGTTGTATACATGGAAGAACCCTGGAGATACTAAAAGGTATCAAATAGATTATATAATGGTAAGACAGAGATTTAGGAACCAGGTTTTAAATTGTAAGACATTTCCAGGGGCAAATGTGGACTCTGACCACAATCTATTGGTTATGAACTGTAGATTAAAACTGAAGAAACTGCAAAAAGGTGGGAATTTAAGGAGATGGGACCTGGATAAACTGAATAAACCAGAGGTTGTACAGAGTTTCAGGGATAGCATAAGGGAACAATTCTCACGAATGGGGGAAAGAAACACAGTAGAAGAAGAATGGGTAGCTTTGAGGGATGAAGAAGTGAAGGCAGCAGAGGATCAAATAGGTAAAAGGACGAGGGCTAATAAAAGTCCTTGGGTAACAGAAGAAATATTGAATTTAATTGATGAAAGGAGAAAATATAAAAATGCAGTAAATGAAGCAGGCAAAAAGGAATACAAACGTCTCAAAAATGAGATCAACAGGAAGTGCAAAATGGCTAAGCAGGGATGGCTAGAGGACAAATGTAAGGCTGTAGAGGCTTATCTCACCAGGGGTAAGATACATACTGCGTACAGCAAAATTAAGGAGACCTTTGGAGAAAAAAGAACCACTTGTAAGAATATCAAGAGCTCAGATGGAAACTCAGTTCTAAGCAAAGAAGGGGAAGCAGAAAGATGGAAGGAGTAAATAGAGGGTCCATACAAGGGCGATGTACTTGAGGACAATATTATGGAAATGGAAGAGGATGTAGATGAAGATGAAATGGGAGATACGATACTGCGTGAAGAGTTTGACAGAGCACTGAAAGACCCGAGTCGAAACAAGGCCCCGGGAGTAGACAACATTCCATTAAAACTACTGACGGCCTTGGGAGAGCCATTCCTGACAAAACTCTACCATCTGGTCAGCAAGATGTATGACAGAGGCGAAATACCTTTGGACTTCAAGAAGAATATAATAATTCCAATCCTAAAGAAAGCAGGTGTTGACAGATGTGAAAATTACCGAACTATCAGTGTAATAAGTCACAGCTGCAAAATACTAATGCGAATCCTTTACAGACGAATGGAAAAACTAGTAGAAGCTGACCTCGGCAAAGATCAGTTTGGATTCCGTTGAAATATTGAAAAATGTGAGGCAATACTAACCCTACGACTTATTTTAGAAGAAAGATTAAGAAAAGGCAAACCTACATTTCTAGCATTTGTAGACTTACAGAACGCGTTTGAGAATGTTGACTGGAATACTCTCTTTCAAATTCTGAAGGTGGCAGGGGTAAAATACAGGGAGCGAAAGGCTATTTACAATTTGTACAGAAACCAGATGGCAGTTATAAGAGATGAGGGGCATGAAAGGGAAGCAGTGGTTGGGAAGGGCGTGAGACAGGGTTGTAGCCTATCCCCAATAAAGGAAACAAAAGAAAAATTCGAAGTAGGTATTAAAATCCATGGAGAAGAAATAAAAACTTTAAGGTTCGCTGATGACATTGTAATTCTGGAAGAGCAGCTGAACGGAATGGACAGTGTCTTGAAAGGAGGATATAAGATGAGTATCAACAAAAGCAAAAAGAGGATAATGGAATGTAGTCGAATTAAATCGGGTGATGCTGAGGGAATTAGATTAGTAAATGAGACACTTAAAGTAGTAAAAGAATTTTGCTATTTGGGGAGCAAAATAGTTTGGACAAGAAGAGAATAGAAGCTTTCGAAATGTGGTGCTACAGAAGAATGCTGAAGATTTGATGGGTAGATCACATAACTAATGAGCAGGTATTGAATAGAATTGGGGAGAAGAGGAGTTTGTGGCACAACTTGACTAGAAGAAGGGATTGGTTGGTAGGACATGTTTTGAGGCATCAAGGGATCACCAATTTAGTATTGGAGGGCAGCATGGAGGGTAAAAATCGTAGAGGGAGACCAAGAGATGAATACACTAAGCAGATTCAGAAGGATGTAGGTTGCAGTAAGTAGTGGGAGGATGAAGAAGCTTGCACAGGATAGAGTAGCATGGAGAGCTGCATCAAACCAGTCTCTGGACTGAAGACCACAACAACAACAATGCAAATCAATCTACACAGTATAGCTATTTTCTTGTCTTCCTCACAAGTGCCACAATGGAAATGAGAAACAGAAAAAATGTCAAATGAAGTAGTATGTGGGAAGTTCTCAGTGAGGTAGTGAAATACAGTGTTATCAGCCCAGAAGTATTTCTCAGTCTCTTTCAGGTAGCAGAAGAAAACTGCTAGTCTCACTCGAGGGGTACAAGCAGATACACAGACTCGATGGGGGTCCTTCGATCTGGAGCCGAGAGGACAGTCTCAACCAGAGGCTCCGTCAATTCTGTGATGATCTTAGTTGCAGATTTCTGGACCTGCATTACGGGGTGTAGAATTGTAGGACTCCCCTTTATAGGTCAGGGATGCACTACACAAAGGCAGCTGCTCGGGTAGCAGAGTACTTATGGGGCACAGATGGGGATTTTTAGGGCTACCCAACAGTGTGAGCTCTTCTGATGAGTGCTCATCAGTCAATATGCAGAAACTGAAATCAGACTGGTTACAAAGTTACACTTCCAATGTCAAAATTTGCTGAATGATTCATAGCATTGTTCCAAAACTTACGACCCTCCAGGGAAGCTGTTGAGCTCAAATTATCTTTGGAAACGAGAGCTAGATGAAACCAGAAGCAGAAAGCTTCAAAATATGAGGCATGGAACATGTATCTAAAAGGCAGGTAAGATGCCATAGGAGGGAGAGTATTCACTGCAACTGACAAAAATATTCTATATATGGAGATCGAAATTGAGTCTAACCGCAATGTTATCTGGACACGAGTAATCTGCCTAGGTGAACTACTCAAGTTAACCGTGACATTTTTTTACTGGCCACCCAATCCCATCATTAAAGTTGTAAAATCATTCACAGAAAGCCTAACCTGAGTAACGTTGACACATTCCAATCATGCAATATTAGTTTTAGGCAACTTTGACCAAATATAGACTGGGATATTTTTGGATTCATTGTAGATGGTACAGACAGAGAGTCTTGTGAAAACTCATGGGTAGATCACATAACTAATGAGGAAGTATTGAATAGAATTGGGGAAAATAGAAATTTGTGGCACAATTTGACTAGAAGAAGGGACTGGTTGGTAGGACATGTTCTGAGGCATCAAGGGATCACAAATTTAGCATTGGAGGGCAGCGTGGAGGGTAAAAATTGTAGAGGGAGACCAAGAGATGAATACACTAAGCAGATTCAGAAGGATGTAGGTTGCAGTAGATACTGGGAGATGAAGAAGCTTGCACAGGATAGAGTAGCATGGAGAGCTGCATCAAACCAGTCTCAGGACTGAAGACCACAACAACACCAGGAAGACAAGACAAGACAAGACAAATTAGGGCTTGTATGGAGGCATATAGATAGTCATTTTTCCCTTGCTCAATTTGTTAGTGCATCAGGAAAGGGAATGACAGTAGAGGTACAAGGTACTATCTGCCATGCACTGTACAGTCGATTATGGAGTATGTTTGTAGATGCAGATGAATACAGTTTGCTCCGTGTTTCTTCAGAGTGTACATTCAGTCCTTAGGAAAGGCCTGCAGTATACCCAATTACAGTGGCAGTAATCTCTTCTTTGTATTAAAATATTTATCAGCCATAAATTTCTTTAGAAATGAAAGCAGGTCATAATCAGAGAGTGTCAAATTTGGTCATGAACTCATACTTCAAATCTCTGAGGTTTTCCATAAACTGAGCACTTTTATGAGCAGTTCCATTGTCCCGACGAAAGATTTTTTTTTGTTTTGCTTTATGATGCATCACACTGCTCCAAGCCTGGCATGACAACAACAAAAGTTGTAAGTATAAAGCACTCACACGTACCACAACTTGTGATGATACTGTGGTTGCCTCCCCACCTTAAAGCTGCATGGTGTCCATCCACATTAAGTGTCACATGCAAAACACATCCTAAGAACCTACAAACAGCTATTCTTAACTATTAAACTATTATACAGGTTAATAATTTCAACAGTCATTCGTCAGCTAGGTAGACATAGGGTTACACATCACCCTAACAGAGCGATAAGTAAAACCACATCTTTTGTCCTTCTGAGTCAGAAATGTGACAAGCCAAAACATATAACTGCAATTGTCAGCATTCATGTTGTTCATAAAACAATGGACAAGATGGTGCAGGATTTGTTCCTGTTCCATTCACTACTGCTTGGACTGCTTGTTATATAAGTGCCATTAGCTTATGTTAACCCTGCATGGTTTGTGTTAGGAGTTGTTGTACATGTTCCAGCATTTAAAATCTACATTCTTGCCTAATTACAAAATTTTTCAAAGTCTGATTTCACATGTCACAGGTCCCAAGTCTCCACCACTTCTGTAGAAAGGTGATCTACTCAACACAAACAACACAGTTTATTCGTAACAAAAGATAAATACAAGATGCTACTAGGAACAGTACACACTTTCTTAAATTCACATTTCCACACAAAAAACAGTCCAAGTCACATCAGAGCTCTGTATGTTACAACTGGAGTCCACCAGGTTAACAGCATAGCCAATACAGTAACACTTGCGGCATGCACTCCACTGCTCACATCATAACAACACACTTACTCAAAATGCACTGTAAAGCTCTTTTCTCCCCAATATCATTTCTCCATAATTGTGAGAAGTAGGTTTAGTCATTACTGAACAACATTGTTACATTAAAATCGTGTTGGAAAACAGACTGACAGGTGCTAATTGTGGGTCCCATTATTATCTTCGAAGTTTGAAATTTATGTTTCACGCAAATTATTGTTTTATATTTGATGCACTGTCATCACAGAGATTTCTGTCTTGAGGTCCAAAATAATGATTATCTTTGCTTATAATATTTCCTCTCACTGGAAGATATCTTGCGATCATTCACATTTTATTGAATGACATCCACTAAACAAATGTCCACAACACTGTACACAGCACCATTCAAGAATTATACAAATTAACAGGAAGTACGGAACAAAACCATACACTTGTCACTTTTTGTGTAGCTAATCAGAACCAAGATGGCCACCGAGTAAGATCACAGGTATTTTCTTCGTCTGCTAAAAGAACTTATTTAAGAGGTAATAGTGTCAAATTTAAATTTTCTTTGTTTCGTATACTTGCTGTAGTGTCCTTTCTTGTCACACAACTGAATATTAGCGTCCCAGCAGTGCTTGTTCTTGAAAAAACTTGTTCTTCAGCTGAAGTCCCGATAATCGTGATATAATCCGAAATTTTGTGTGACAAACACAAAAAATTATATTCAAGTTTTCTTGATAGTGCAAGACTGCTACTAGTTTCATCATTGTCTATTGTCACAATACAAGTGTAACTAAACGTTTCTAAATCATATTTAACTAACAAATTTCGTATTGTTTACTAGTTAGACGCGATCTAGGCCTAAATTTTCCGAGTTATAAACGTTTACAAACGTGACCAAACACGCCTGATAACGTAATTCTCTAAAACCAAATTAATTACAAATTCATTCTTCTGTCATTGTACCTTTAAATCAGTACAAAAAAACACCCAATGCAAATAAGACCTCTGTTGTTTTTTGTTTACACACAGCCAATCTCGCGTCCTTGACAAATTTAAAACATTCTTTATTTTTTCGAAATTGACCATGTGTGAGAAATATGGGAGCTGTTATAGTGAGTAGAGGAATTTGTTGCCAATCTTGTAGGAAATATTTTCACTGGGGGGGATGCAGTGGGGAGAATGTTGCGAGAACAAAAGAGGCTCTCACTTGGAACTGCAGAGTATGCAGTAGGAACATTTTGATTGGGGGACAGGAAAGGAAAATCTGTGCCCTTCAGGAAAAGTTGGAGGAAGCAAGGAAGGAACTCAAATGAATCAAGGGAGATAGGGGGGAGGAGGGTGATTGGGAACTGGCAGCTGGTAGGAGGAGAGGAAGAAAGAGAACGCGATCTGACAGTTTTATCATCAACACCAAAAACAGGTATCTACCACTGCCAGAGTTAAGTGGAGATGAGCATCAGGTAGAACGAGGAGCAGGAAATGGGCAGCACACTTCAGCCAAGGCCAAGAAGCCTAGGAATGTACAAAGTGTTAGGAAGAAGAAAGTGCTGCTGCTAGGTAGCAGCCATGGGCAAGGTTTAGGCCCTCAGTTACAGGAAAGTTTAGGGGCAGCATACCAGGCCACCAGTATCTTCAAGCCAAATGCAGGGCTTAGTTATGTGATGGAGGATCTAGGGTCTTTATGTGAGGACTTTACAAAAGAGGATGATGTAGTGATAGTGGGTGGGGCAGGAAACAGATTGGACAGGCATGGGGCATGTGACATAGGTGGTGACCTGGACAAGATAGCTTCCCTAACTCATGGCACCAACATACGCTTTGTTGAGCTGTTCTGGTGTCAAGATCGACCACACCTTGATGCAGCTGAGAGGCAAATCAATGTGGGGTTATGGATGGCTCTGAGGGCAGCCAACTTTGCTCATGTTTCTCTGGTGTCCGTTGGGACTATCAACAGATGGGGTTTCACTAGGCCTGGCCTACACCTAAGCAGGACTGGGAAGGGAAGATTGGTACAGCTGATTCATGAAAGTATAGGGGCTGGATCTCAGGCCACACATGGTCAAATACCTGTTGTCATAGTAGGAAAAGTAGGTCTTTTTTAGGATAAATCCAGACAACAGGTTCCCCTGCCTAACGAGTATATCCAGCACTTTAAAAAATACTGAAACACGCACAAGACAGATTTTAACACCTCAAATATCACATATACCGGATGTCACAAAGAAAAACAAACCACTGGAAATAGTAACATGGGGCATTTCACAGACTTAACAATCCTCCATCAAAACATGCAATCAATAAAAAATAAAAATACAACTATTAGAAGTTGAGCTCCAATCTCTGAACTGCACAGTAGTTTGTATTACTGAGAACTGGAGTAGACACAAATCCAACATGTAGATTTATCAAAGGCAAACTCTTACTGCAGAACTACATCAAGGGGTGGAGGATCATGCATTTATATCAGAAAAGGAACATAGTTCAAATCAAGACATGACCTCAGTACCGTAAGTGGAGAGAAACACTTTGAAATATCAGGTATTGAATTAACAGGGCTCGATATCACCAAGAAATTAATCATTTTGTGTGTGTATAGATCTCCCAGTGGTAGTGTGGACACTTTTTTCAATAAGTTAACAGAAGTTCTACATAAAGTCTCAAGTACAAAGGTCAACAAAATTCTGTGTGGGGATATTAACATCAACACTAACATCACAAATGAATCCAGCAGCACCTTCATAAACATCCTTCAAATTTTGGGCATGTCCCTATTGGTCAATAGTGCAACAAGGGTTACCACAACGACTTCATCAGTAATTGACCATGTGGCCACAAATACCGACAGGGAAAAATGTGATGTAGCTGTAAAAGATCTCGAACTGTCAGACCATCTCTGTCAAATAACAACAGTAAAATCAGGCATCGAATCATTCCCTAACTACAAGCCTACAAATGACATCTATCAGAAATCAAAATAAAAGATTTTTCAAAAGAACTAGAAAACAAAGCTGGGACGAAGTGTATAAGGAAACCAATGTGAATATGAAATTCTCTTTAAATTGAACTTTGAAAAAGCATTTCCAAAAGTTTGCATGTCTGTATCAACATCTCACAAAAACAGATGGATAACAGCAGGTATTAAGAAGTCCTCCTGAACACTTAAACACCTCAATTCCATGAAAAAGATTTGCAATGATCCAGAATTCTTAGATTTCTATCATAGATACAAAAATATCTATAGGAAGGTGCCGATTGCTGCAAAAAAGTCATTTAATGACAAAGTAATATATAATGCAGAGAATACAAGCAAAGCAGTCTGGGATGCTATAAAAAACGAAATGGGGAGAGGCAAACAAACACAGAATAACATACTGCTATGGGAGGGGGATAAAGTAATAAATGATCCGCAGCACTTAGCAAACTATGTAAATGAGCATTTTTCAAGTATTGCAGAGAAGGTACAGCAAAAATTCCCCCAAACAAATTTAACACCTGTAAATAATGTTGCACTAAATACAATGATGTTACTTCCAACCACAGAGAATGAAGTCAGTAAAACATTTGAGAACTAAAAAATAAAAAGTCAGTAGGCCTAGATGAAGTACCAATGTGTGTACTGAAACAATGCATAGGGATTATACAAGGCTCTTTAACAAATATAATAAATGAATCCTTCACATCAGGGGCATTTCCAGGGGAGTTACAACAGGCAAGAGTAGTACCTTCGATTAAGAAAGGTAATGCAGAAGACGTAGAAAATTACTGGCCCATTTCCCTGCTGCCAGCATTCTCAAAAATAATAGAAGCAATTATGAAAGACAGATTAATGAATTACCTGAAAAAAATACAATCTTTTAAGCAAATCACAGTTTGGTTTCCAAAGTGGAAAAAATATGGAGTCAGCCATAGTAGAATTCACAAAAGTTGTACTTGATGCTCTTGATAGAGATGAGTGTGTCACAGGCATATTTTTGGCTCTTTCTAAGGCGTTTGATACAGTCGACCACAAGATTCTATTAAATAAATTAGAAGCATTAGGAATAAGAAGAGTAGCTAATGACTGGTTTCAATCATAACTCACAGATAGGGTACAAAGAGTAGAGATAACACATAGTTCAAATAGTTCTAAACATTTAGTAAAAACTTATCAGAACCAAAATACGTTAATATAGGGGTTCCGCAAGGTAGCATATTAGGACCAATACTGTTCCTAATATACATCAATGACTTTCCCAGTAGTGTCACTCACGGTGAAAAAATCCTCTTCGCTGATGACAGCAATATTATAGTCACTGAGAAAACAAGAGAACTCCTTGCCGAGAAAGCAAACGAAACTCTCAAGGAAATTTATGATTGGTCAATAAGTAATAAAGTGACATTGAACATAAAGAAAACTAATGCCATGAATTTCAGTTTGAAGAGGAAAAATGACAATGTTAAATTAAATGTAGATGGCACCTCTACAGGCTGTGTTACAAATGCAAAATTTCTAGGAATGAATATTGATTCTCAGCTGAAGTGGTGTGGGCACACAAAGATACTTGCAAACAGAATGTCATCAGCATGTTATGCCCTTAGAATCCTATCATCAGTGTGTAACACGCAGTCTCTTTTAGTTACGTATTATTCATATGTACACTCAATTCTTAGCTATGGCATTCATTTTTGGGGAACAAATGCACAAAATATGAACACAATTTTCAAACTCCAGAAAAGAGCCATAAGAACCATAACCAAAAATGGTAGTTGAGCTTATTGTAAAGGTCTGTTCAAAACAATGGAGATTTTAACTGCTCCATGTGAATATATTTACCAATCAGTTATATACATCAAAAATAACATTAGTAATCAGAATGAGATTTTCACTCTGCAGTGGAGTGTGCGCTGATATGAAACTTCCTGGCAGATTAAAACTGTGTGCCCGACCGAGACTCGAACTCGGGGCCTTTGCCTTTCGCGGGCAAGTGCTCTACCAACTGAGCTACTGAAGCACGACTCATGCCCGGTACTCAAAGCTTTACTTCTGCCAGTATCTCGTCTCCTACTTTCCAAACTTTACAGAAGCTCTCCTGCGGACATTGCAGAACTGCAAGTTTGGAAAGTAGGAGACGATATATTGGCAGAAGTAAAGCTGTGAGTACCGGGCGTGAGTCGTGCTTTGGTAGCTCAGTTGGTAGAGCACTTGCCCGCGAAAGGCAAAGGTCCCGAGTTCGAGTCTCGGTTGGGCACACAGTTTTAATCTGCCAGGAAGTTTCATATCAGCGCACACTCCGCTGCAGAGTGAAAATCTCATTCTGGAAACACCCCCAGGCTGTGGCTAAGCCAAGTCTCCGCTATATCCTTTCTTTCAGGAGTGCTAGTTCTGCAAGGTTCACAGGAGAGCTTCTGTAAAGTTTGGAAGGTAGGAGACGAGATACTGGCAGAAGTAAAGCTGTGAGTACCGGGCGTGAGTCGTGCTTCGGTAGCTCAGATGGTAGAGCACTTGCCCGCAAAAGGCAAAGGTTCCGAGTTCGAGTCTCGGTTGGCACACAGTTTTAATCTGCCAGGAAGTTTCAACATTAGTAATTTCTGCACAAACAGCTCTGTCCATGACCATGCAACAAGAGATAGACTCAACTTACATTCACAAATAAAAAATAAACATAAAACTCAAAACAGCATTTTCTACCAAGGCATAAAACTGTACAATAAATTATCAAAAGAGATTAAAGAAATTGCAAAATTACACTTATTTAAAAAGGCAGCTAAAAAGTACCTGTTATGCAATATATTTTATACATTGAAGGATTACTTAGCTAAAACAGAGTAGGGGTTTGTTAAAAAAAAAATGTTATACAAATAAATAATAATAACAATGATTATAAAATATTCAACATTTCACATAACACCTTCACTTCATGCTTTTTCCTTCTTTTTTTCCTTTCTAGAAATACTTACCCCCAAGCTATGAATAGCACAATACTAACATCTCTTCCTCTTTCTGAGCAAAACATCTCGCTCAGTATGGAGGGATGCTGACCCACCATTTCAGAATAGCAAATGGGAAGTTGCAGTACAGAAAATGGCCCAGAGATCACCTGTGTGTGTGTGTGTGTGTGTGTGTGTGTGTGTGTGTAGTGAGTGAGTGAAGTATTATGAAACAATGTGTGTATAGTGTGTGCAGTGACTGATAGTGAGCTATGAGTGAACAATGTGGCATTACATTATTTAATAAGTTATTTGTAAAAATAAGTATTGTATACCAGGAGTAAATCTAATGATTGTCTCTAACTACAAGTCTGTAAATATATGTGTATACAAATTAGCTTATTTTAAATTGATCTAAATTTGTAAATACTTTGACATGTCCTATATCCTTGTAGAAAGAGATCTATGGATGAATAAAGCTGCTGATGCTGATACTACTACTACTACTACTACTACTACTACTACTACCACCACTACTTTCATGCTTAATGGACAGCAAAACCATGTACAGTGTTAAGGCCTCAGCCACGGCTGATGCAACATGTGTGTATAACTCTTTCCATACAATTCTTCGGGGCATGCTGTTATCATGTCAGATACAATTTTTGGGCTACTTGTACGTTGGAAGTCGCTTTAAATCTTTTTCTGTTGCTCTGGAGCATTGGGAGATGCGTTTTACACATTCTCAAGTCTCAGCCACACACTTACCTATATACCTTCTCATGTCAGAAATTTCATGGCTATTTTCGCGAGCTTATGTATTTCATTCTCAGAAAAATTGTTAGTAAGTTACTCTTGTGTTTATAAACACTGAATGCAATTTTCATGTTTCCCACATTATGTATGTTAAATGTCAATTAAAAATTACTTCTAAATCAAGTTTTTGGTTTAATACAACCCTTATAACTACTCAAAGTAGCATTATACTCCACTCTAAGTTGCGTGAACCCATTGTAAGGTTATTTTTTGATGGAGATGTGTCAAATGTACTTCCATGTAGCTTGACAATAAGCTTCAAGAATAGACATTATTTTCAGTTTATTTATCACTTCCAAAAAAGGGAAGTGAAATCTCCTCCTTTCTACAATTTCTTTTAATGTGTCCAGAATGAGATTTTCACTCTGCAGCAGAGTGTGCGCTGATATGAAACTTCCTGGCAGATTAAAACTGTGTGCCCGACCGAGACTCGAACTCGGGACCTTTGCAAAGGTCCCGAGTTCGAGTCTCGGTCGGGTTCACAGTTTTAATCTGCCAGGAAGTTTCTTTTAATGTGCTTTTCTTAACTGAAATTCATGCCCCCAGAGACTGAAAAGAAAATTCAGAATTACTTTTCTGTTCAGTTACTTTACAAAAATTAACTGTTTGAAATTAAGGGGTTCCTTTGTATGTTAGCGGAAATCTGTTAAGATCAGTTTTTGCTTTTGAATCAGATTCAAATTAGGACAAATTAAATTAGTATATTTACCTCTTCCAGAACAGGAACAATCATTAGACTTGAACCCCACAAAAACTGCTCATCCAAACTATGGGTAGCTGCATCCTGCACAAATCTGCAAAAAACAACCCAGATTTCACACATTTTTACAGGCAGCTACTAGATGGCACTACTGGTATGTAAAACATTGTTGCTGTTTAACAATTTGTCATTTGTTATTGCAAAAACAATAGAAGCTCATAAACTGACCGAATAATATGTTTATAGTGAGCATTTACAGACACAGTGTTGGAGAAAATATGAAAATTTTGTGTGAATGTCTTTTAGAGATTTTAAGACAGATATCTGTATACGAGATCATAGCAGGAGGCAAAGTCTGCATGTATTCATTCAAGCTGGAACTATGTATTCATACAAGCTGGGAACTAAATGGCAGTTAACTGTCTGAATGTTTCACAATTCACCAAAACCAACAAAATTGGTTAGTTTGTAAAGCACATCCAAGGAAATGGTTGTTTGTATCCTTGGTTACACTGGAGATGTTGCAATCACTGCTTTAGAAGATTGAAGAACAGCTAACACTGAATTGTATACAACAATTTGTTTGCCACAAGACACCAAAGAGGTCAGGAACAACAAGCAAAAATGTTGCATCATTTTTCATTGTAAACACTGGCTTTCAAATCATGGTTTCTAGAACTGGCTTCAACAGATGGAATAGCACATAAATTTTAACAGTAAATATCTTGACAAACAATAAAACCATTTTTACAAGAAAATTGTATCCTTTAATTGTTTTGTAAAAAATCAAAAGGATCTCCTGTGCAATGAAAAAAATGTGTAAAATGAGCAGTAAACAAAATTCCACCTATACCACAATGTCATTTATTAACAACACTATCAGTTTTGGAAGATTAATTCTCCATGTTGAAGAATCGTTCAAACAGAATTACATTATTGAAACAATCCAGCCATAAAATATCTCAAATCAATACTGTAACATTACAATATTTTCCCCAAAATTATAACTTACTTTAAAGTGGATAATTACAATCCCATAGCAAAGTATAAACTACCAGCCTTGAATTATACTTGGACAGCTGTTTGAAACAAATGACTGAGCCAGTTAAACCTGCAGTCTCTATAAGCATAATAATTCAGTGCATGGTATATTAGGAATTAATTACAAGCCATTACTTTCTTCATTATCACATTCCCAAAGCACCACGATGACATTACATATTAACTTTGAACATAAAAACTGAATATACCTAACCATATATTATATATCTAAAAACAAAGATGATGTGACTTACCGAATGAAAGCGCTGGCAGGTCGATAGACACACAAACAAACACAAACGTACACACAAAATTCTAGCTTTCGCAACAAACGGTTGCTTCGTCAGGAAAGAGGGAAGGAGAGGGAAAGACGAAAGGAAGTGGGTTTTAAGGGAGAGGGTAAGGAGTCATTCCAATCCCGGGAGCGGAAAGACTTACCTTAGGGGGAAAAAAGGACGGGTATACACTCGCACACACACACATATCCATCCACACATATACAGACACAAGCAGACATATTTAAAGACAAAGAGTTTGGGCAGAGATGTCAGTCGCGGCGGAAGTGCAGAGGCAAAGATGATGTTGAATGACAGTGTTGCAACAAACTGTCCATTCGCATGAATGGACAACAGTGTTGCAACAAACTGTCCATTCGCATGAATGGACACAGGCAGACAGTGTTTGTTGGTAATGAGGATCACCCTGTGGCTAAACATGCCTTGGTGCACGGCCAGCACATCTTGGCACAGTGTTACACCATCCGGGTTATCTGGATACTTCCCACCAACACCAACCTATCCGAACTCCGGAGATGGGAACTTGCTCTTCAACATATCCTCTCTTCCCGTTACCCACCAGGCCTCAATCTCCGCTAATTTCAAGTTGCCGGCACTCATACCTCACCTGTCATTCAACATCATCTTTGCCTCTGCACTTCCGCCTCGACTGACATCTCTGCCCAAACTCTTTGTCTTTAAATATGTCTGCTTGTGTCTGTATATGTGTGGATGGATATGTGTGTGTGTGCGCGAGTGTATACCCGTCCTTTTTTCCCCCTAAAGTAAGTCTTTCCGCTATCGGGATAGGAATGACTCCTTTTGTCTTTCCCTCTCCTTCCCTCTTTCCTGACAAAGCAGCCGTTTGTTGCGAAAGCTAGAATTTTGTGTGTATGTTTGTATGTCTATCGACCTGCCAGCGCTTTCGTTTGGTAAGTCACATCATCTTTGTTTTTAGATATATTTTTCCCACGTGGAATGTTTCCCTCTATTATATTGATATCATTAATTTGAACCCAACAATTACGTTTGTTATTGTCACTGTTGCATTTCAAAATCTTTTCTGTCGTCTTATTTTCTCTTTCTGTTTTTGCCAGTAGTTTCACTTTGTATTCACCTTCTCCTTTTTACCGTAATCTGCTATACAATTTTATCCCGCCTATATATACTCAATAATACGTAACCCACTTCCAAACCATAACCAAAAAAATTTTTTTGCCGCTTTCAACACTACCGCCGCTATAAAATCCACCATTTCTAGTTCACAAACAGTTCCTTTCACCTTTTGAACAACCATTTCGGCTAGTTCTAACAACTTTCGCTTTATTTCCATTTCCGTTTTTCCCACATCACTGATAATTTTTAGCCGCTTCCCACAGGTTTTAACGTCATTATTTCTTCTTCAGACAATTGTTAGCCTCATTTTCATAATCTGCCACCACAAAACCACTCCTTTTAATATATTACACGCAGTTTTTTCAAAATTTTCCCGAATTTCTCCGTCCTATAACGTGTTTTGGCAGCAACATAACCACCTAACCTTCGTGCACATCGTTGTCTACCAACCCAAGTCCAACATAGCCCAGCTGTAACCAACACCTTTTCGCCTTTTTTCACACCAAATCTCCAGTTACTTTCCAGTTCACCTTTATCTCTCCCCATATATTTTCATTTTCATTTTCATTTCAGCCTCATGTTACACTTTCCATCTAATACCATGTCACCCTCACAACACCCCCACAACAACCCCATTAAGTTTTATTTACATGCCCTCCACAAACATGCCTTCGCCCTAGCCAGATTACGCTCCCATATTCTATTTTCTCAGGCTTGTCTGACATCTGGCATTACCCCCAAAGGCCTCACACTTAAAGTTCCCATCTCTGGCTGCAACCCTTCTTTCCATCAGTCCCTATACCAGTTCCAAACTGAACAATCCATTGCCCTCACCCACCTAATCCTTCACCTACACATCAACTCAGCCAATGAACACACCCGTCAACTCCTATCCTTAATAAAAGTCCTTAATCTTTCCTCTCCCACATCCACACCAGCTGTTCAGAGCATCCTCCTACAGGCCAACCGTAAATTAGAACAGCATGCCACCCTCCACCTCAAAAAACTATCCAATCTCCTGGTTTCCCACCTCCGGAAAGGCAACTCACTCACCCTTCACAACCTTTCCAGCAAACCTCAACCTCCTCTCATTGCACACAAACCCAGTCTCTCCCATCTACTCAATCTCCCACTTCCAGCTCCACTCCCTCCAAAACCTCTAAATTCCGATCAACACAATCTGGAACCACAACACCCTAATTCAGTAATTAACCTTTCCTCCAAACCTCTCTCCCAATCCGAAACCTCTGTCCTATCCAAAGGCCTCACCTTCAGCCCCACTCCCAGATTCAACCAAACAGCCCTCGTCAAAGATTTACTGTCCTACACTCGTACTCTCTGCTGGAAATATCACTTTGCCACGAAGAAAAATGATCCTAATCCTACTCCTAATGATCCAACTCCCCAAGACACTATCCAAATTGAACCATGCCTGGAACAGTTCCGTCCTCCGTCGCAGCGGGACCCACCTCCTCTTCCTCAAAATCACCCTCTCCAAACTTTCCAGGAATTTCTGACTTCCAGCCTTGCATCTCAATCCTTCTTAAAAAACCTTAATCCTACTCCCAACACCACCACTGCTGAAGTCCAGGCTATCCGTGATCTGAAGGCTGACTGATCCATCGTCATTCTTCCGGCGGACAAGGGTTCCACGACCGTGGTACTTGATCGTCGGGAGTATGTGGCTGAGGGACTGCATCAGCTTTCAGACAACACCACATACAAAGTTTGCCAAGGTAACCCCATTCCCGATGTCCAGGCGGAGCTTCAAGGAATCCTCAGAACCTTAGGCCCCCTGCAAAACCTTTCACCTGACTCCAACAACCTCCTGACCCCACCGACACCCCGCACCCCTACCTTCTACCTAAAATCCACAAACCCAATCATCCCGGCCGCCCCATTGTAGTTGGTTACCAAGCCCCCACAGAACGTATCTCTGCCTACGTAGATAAACATCTTCAACCCATTACATGCAGTCTCCCATCCTTCATCAAAGACACCAACCACTTTCTCGAACGCCTGGAATCCTTACCAAATCTGTTACCCCCGGAAACCATCCTTGTAACCATTGATGCCACTTCCTTATACACAAATATTCCGCACGTCCAGGGCCTCGCTGCGATGGAGCATTTCCTTTCACGCCGATCACCTGCCACCCTACCTAAAACCTCTTTCCTCATCACCTTAGCCAGCTTCATCCTGACCCACAACTTCTTCACTTTTGAAGGCCAGACATACCAACAATTAAAGGGAACAGCCATGGGTACCAGGATGGCCCCCTCGTACGCCAACCCATTCATGGGTCGCTTAGACGAAGCCTTCTTGGTTACCCAGGCCTGCCAACCCAAAGTTTGGTACAGATTTATTGATGACATCTTCATGATCTGGACTCACAGTGAAGAACAGAATTTCCTCTCCAACCTCAACTCCTTTGGTTCCATCAGATTCACCTGGTCCTACTCCAAATCCCATGCCACTTTCCTTGACGTTGACCTCCACCTGTCCAGTGGCCAGCTTCACATGTCCGTCCACATCAAACCCACCAACAAGCAGCAGTACCTCCATTATGACAGCTGCCACCCATTCCACATCAAACGGTCCCTTCCCTACAGCCTGGGTCTTCGTGGCAAACGAATCTGCTCCAGTCCGGAATCCCTGAACCATTACACCAACAACCTGACAACAGCTTTCGCAACTACCCTCCCGACCTGGTACAGAAGCAAATAACCAGAGCCACTTCCTCATCCCCTCAAACCCAGAATCCCCCACAGAAGAACCACAAAAGTGCCCCACTTGTGACAGGATACTTTCCGGGACAGGACCAGACTCTGAATGTGGCTCTCCAGCAGGGATACGACTTCCTCAAATCCTGCCCTGAAATGAGATCCATCCTTCATGAAATCCTCCCCACTCCGCCAAGAGTGTCTTTCCGCCGTCCACCTAACCTTCGTAACCTGTTAGTTCATCCCTATGAAATCCCCAAACCACCTTCCCTAACCTCTGGCTCCTATCCTTGTAACCGCCCCTGGTGTAAAACCTGTCCCATGCACCCTCCCACCACCACCTACTCCAGTCCTGTAGCCCGGAAGGTGTACACGATCAAAGGCAGAGCCACGTGTGAAAGCACCCACGTGATTTACCAACTGACCTGCCTACACTGTGAAGCTTTCTATGTGGGAATGACCAGCAACAAACTGTCCATACGCATGAATGGACACAGGCAGACAGTGTTTGTTGGTAATGAGGATCACCCTGTGGCTAAACATGTTTTGGTGCACAGCCAGCACATCTTGGCACAGTGTTACACCGTCCGGGTTATCTGGATACTTCCCACCAACACCAACCTATCTGAACTCCGGAGATGGTAACTTGCTCTTCAATATATCCTCTCTTCCCGTTACCCACCAGGCCTCCGCTAATTTCAAGTTGCCGGCACTCATACCTCTCCTGTCACTCAACATCATCTTTGCCTCTGCACTTCCGCCTCGACTGACATCTCTGCCCAAACTCTTTGTCTTTAAATATGTCTGCTCGTGTCTGTATATGTGTGAATGGATATGTGTGTGTGTGCGCGAGTGTATACCCGTCCTTTTTTCCCCCTAAGGTAAGTCTTTCCGCTCCCGGGATTGGAATGACTCCTTCCCTCTTTCCTGACGAAGCAACCGTTTGTTGCGAAAGCTAGAATTTTGTGTGTATGTTTGTGTTTGTTTGTGTGTCTATCGACCTGCCAGTGCTTTCGTTCGGTAAGTCACATCATCTTTGTTTTTAGATATATTTTTCCCACGTGTAATGTTTCCCTCCATTATATTGTAACCATATATTAATATTAAATTGAACTGGAATTACTTCATTTTCTTGCTCAAAGTTATTACACAAAATTGGCCTTGTGCTCTTGACATGTGGCAAGATAGGAAGTAATTCCTTGTCAATAGTTGTTATTATACATATGCTCAAAATAAACATGCCCTCTTGTTAACAATTCACATTCAGTCATGGGAAAACATCATTTACTTAAAATTTGAAAATGCTTTTAAAATGGTTACTCTTCTACTCTATGAATTTTTATGCTCATGAAATCACATCAAATTCGGTTAGAACTACTGTAATATCGATTGTTTCAATACTCAAGTGTATGTTTCCCCACAGAGAGATACTCAACTGCACTGTTGAGAAGAGAGTGTTATGGTACAACTTGACTAAGAGAAGGGATTGATTGGTAGGAAATATCCCGAGGTATCATCGAGGAATAACGAGTCTGTTTATGAAGGGAATTATGGAGAGTAAATATTGTAGAGGGAGACCAAAGCTTGAATAATGTAAGCAGTTTCAAATGAATTTAGGCTGCATTAGTTATGCAGAGGTGAAGAGACTTGCACAGGACAGACTAGAATGGAGAGCTGCATTAAACCAGTCTTCAGACTAAAGTCTACAGCACCATTGTTTTCTTTCAGCTTGTTTACAGATTTATAGTTATTTTTACTCACTTTTATCTTTTAAATAACTCCACAGATAAAAATCGCAAGCAGACAAATCGAGCAAGCTACGTTCCCCCAAAGCTTTGCTCGTAGTGCATTCTTTTGGGAAGGCTTCACAAATACAAGACAGTGACTGACAAGATATGTGGCATGTAGTTTCACTTTGCTTTCATGTTCATTTAACTGAGGATATTAATTTGAAGATATTAGAATGTATTGGCAGTGGTTTCAAAGAACATTGTACTGATGATTTGACAACCAGAACTGCACACCAAACTTCAACTGCCCAAGAGCAGAGTTGACCGTCAAGGGGTGTAACACACACTGCTATGCACAACAAGCTCGATTTCAATGGCTGCTTTACAATGCAAGACATCTGGCTCCTTCCCCCCACACCAGCTTTTCTGAACAACCTAGATGTAAGTTACCTTTACAACATGTCCTTTGTTCCCATGGGAATGATCCTAGGTTGATAATATCTTATCTAAATGGAATCTATCGACACCATCTTTTCGCAAGAATATTCCAGTGCCAATTTTGGCGTATTTGCACAATTCTCAGTTTTTACAGGGGAGCCTGGTATTTTAATATACTTTTCAGCTGTCACAACTTTGCTTTATGTTTGAAGCTAATGGGGACATTTTGTATACTCACACTGCCACAAAATGAAAAGTTCAGAAAATTAACATCCTGATACTACTTGTAATTTAAATAAAAATAAATAAAATCACAACTTTTGAGCACTAAAATAATTTTGCATCACATATTGATGCACAAGTTCTATTTTTATTGTATGCAATAAATAACACAGTATATACCTCTATATTTACAATGAGATCAAAATTACACTGTTATACATTAACATCTTTGGTCACGTGGTTGTGCCAAGACAGACAAATATACTGTTCTAAATCAGTCATGGTATGCTGTTTGATATAACTGTTGGAGGTTTGAGTGCAATATATGTAAACCTTTCTTTGTGACAGGAAACAGGTAAGTCACAAGGGTTTTTGATGAAACATTGTAATAAATCAAAAAATCAAAATAAAAGAGTTTATTTCAGTCTGAACCTGAATAACGGAAATCTGGGATGAATTATTACAGCCCCTAAATGACTGTTGCAAGTGAAAGATAAGTAATCCAGAATATTATAGTATAACACACTTACAGTGGAATTTAAATAATATACAATATTAATCTTGATTCACTACGATTGCATGGTAATATTCTTTTTGATTATTTGCTTCCACACCATGTGAGGGTGTTCTACAGTAATTCCTTTCGCTTAAATCTCCACTAAACCTCTGCCCCACACCCACCTCAACCTGCCCCAGGAGCATAACTTTACTCACACTGCACTCATGCCCTCTACCCAATAGTCTCCCCTTCCTCTGTTCTGTTGCCTCTTCCCAATCCACGCCTCCAGGTCACTGCATACTGCATGAACTCATTGGTGCAAGTGCTGGTGTATCGCATTCCTATCACTTCCACCTACATTCCTATTCTGTGCATCTGTTGCTCCCCCTACCATATTCCTTTGCATGAACTCATTGGCGCAAGTGCTGGTGTATCGCATTCCTATCACTTCCACCTACATTCCTATTCTGTGCATCTGTTGCTCCCCCTACCATATTCCTTTACCACACACCTGCATCAGCAACCCTTCCCCAACACCATCTGGGTGTGTGTTTCCTCCCTATAATTTGTCCGAAAGCTAGCAACATTTTCAGACTCATTTATGTGCCTGTTGTATGTGATTTGTTACCTTTATTCCTAAACTATTTACATTTATGAAATAGGATAGATTGCTAGTCACCACACAGGAGAGGTATTGAGAGGTAGATAGATACATTGAAAGAAGACATTGGAAATTATAAGCTATTGGACAAAGTTGTTCTTCAGATGTAGAAAACACACACACACACACACACACACACACACACACACACACACATATTCATACATGCAAAACTACAGTAATACTGTACTTAAGACCATGGTCTAAGCGTAGGATCTTTGACTATGACACCAGAGATGCTGAGTTAATCCCAACCCCTGCCAAGATTTTGAATAAAAATCATCAGTTATGGCAAACACCTGCAGTACAAGGAGTCACCGTCATTCTGCCAACAGTCTTGTCAAAAAAGGATAGAGAAATGGATAGAGGTTAAGGACATCCTCTTGCCCTCAGGGTGGTAAACTGTCTTTAAAGGTGGAAGAATCAGTAACAATCAGCAACATGAGGACACAAGAGGCAATGGAAACAAATTCATTGACAAAAGAAAATGTGTATCTGTAGGACATGCAGACTTCAGAAAACAAGCCCAAGGTGACCATTTACTTTGCAAAGAATTCATTATGTCTCCTGTTTGGATCTATGGGTTGGACTGCCCTGGGTGGTGTTGAGGAGGATGGATAACCTTAATGCTCTACAAAATCAGATGTTGGAAAGTTAGGTCTCTGAATATTGCAAGGAAATTGGAGAATCTGAAAAAGAGAGTTGAAGAGATAGGCTAGACTCTGGAGGAACTAGTGGAATGAAGTTGAAAGATAGCAATGTCTTGTCAGACTATTAAAGGATAATAATAATAGCATCTGTGAATGTAACAATTTTTCACCATAACGTAGGAGGACTTACAAACAAAGTTAACAAAATTTCTGTTCTTTTAGATGACCCACAAGAGATAAAGGATGCTGATGTTCTATGCTTTAGTGAACACCTCATGAGAGATGTCGAAATGTTACAGCTCAGTGGTTACTGCCTTGTAGCACCTTACTGCAGGTCTATCATGAAGAATGGTGGAGTAGTAATACACTTAAAAAATAACATATAATATACCACACTAGATTTAAAGAGTCACTGTATTGAACAAGGTATTGAAATATGTGGTGTAGAAATTACTATAAGTGACTGTACAGTTGTAGTGTTAGCACTATACAGAGCTCCCTCAGGGAACACTAATGTGTTCCTGAGGCACTTAGATTCTGTCTTATCCCAAGTTTACTCAAAATCTAAGGATTTAATAATTACAGGTGATTTCGATGTAGATTTCCTAAATGAAAGCAATGCTAAAGCAGATTTAGAACATCTAGTTGATTCTTCTAATCTGATGACAGTAGTAAATTCTCCAACTAGAGTTACAGAGAACTGCCAAAGTCTGATTGACAATATATTTATAGATAAGACAAGAGTCAACAATATCGGTGTACGTCCAATTCTTGGCCTTTCTGATCATGGAGGTCAGCTGTTTACTTTCACTGACATCAATCTGTGCAACAGTTCTGAGAATTCTTGGAAATCTTTTAGGATAATAAATGATGAAACCATCAAAAATTTCAACAAAAGCCTGTGTGTAGATTGGAGTCCAGTTTTCAATGAAGCAGATGTGAACAAAAAGTATAATACATTTCTAAATGAATTTATGTCCATTGTTGAAGCCACTTTTCCTAAACAAAATAAAAAATATATAATTAGAAACAGTCATGTAACTATCAATAAGTCATGGATCACTGCAGGGATAAAAACATCCTGCAGAACAAAGAGGGTGCTATACAATTCCCTCAGAACTTGTAATGATCCACAAAAACGTCAGCACTACAAACTTTACTGCAGCATCCTAAAGAAGGTAATAAATACGTCAAAAAATATGTGCATTAAGTCTGAAATTGAAAGTGAGAAAACAAAATAAAAACAATTTGGAATGTAGTAAAGCGGGAAACTGGCAAAAAAAAAAAACAGGGGACAGGACACCCATAGAACTTAAACAAGGTATCAATATTGTAAAAAAACCTGAAATGGTTGCAGAGATCTTCAACAGGCACTTTTTGTCAGCAGCAGAGAAGACAGGCTGTAAAGGTTCTGGAGATGAGTCATTGGCTCTTCTACAGAAAGCTATCAGTAATAGACCGTCACAGGTATCCTTATCTCATGTTACAGTAAAAAGAGATTGAAAGAATTATTACCCCATTAAAAAATAAAAAATCTGTCGGTGTGGACAATATATCCTGTAAAATATTGAAATGTTGCTATAAATATATAAGTCAAGTCTTATGCAACATATTCAATGCTTCGCTACAAGAAGGAATTGCCCCTGACAGGCTAAAACTAGCTGTAGTGATACCACTCTTTAAAAAAGGTGAGAAAGACAATGTTACAAATTATCGCCCAATCTCCCTTTTAACTATCTTTTCAAAAATTCTTGAAAAACGGATTCACAGGTTGATTGTCAATCCTCTCAGCTTCTACAATATTCTTAGTACAGAACAAGCAATATTCTCTTTCACTAATCAAATACTGGAAGCCATGAACAAAAAGATGTCTCCAGTAGGTATTTTTTGTGACCTCTCTAAAGCCTTTGATTGTGTAGAATATTATGGTTTGGGTGGTACCATTGGTTTGTGGATCAGAGCATACCTAAAGGACCAAAAGCAGACTGTAATGCTGAATGGCACATCCGGAGAACCTGCCTCATCTGAGTGGGGCACAGTAAGTTGTGGTGTGCCACAAGTCTCTGTTTTGGGTCCATTGCTGTTTCTCATCTTCATTAATGATCTCCCACTTTATTCTGATACAAAGAATAAATTTATTCTTTTTGCAGATGACACTACAATTCTAATTGATGATTTTACAAACAACAATCTTGGACAAACTACAAACGAAGTTTTCAATTATATAGTAAATTGGTTTTATTCAAATGGTCTCTCACTCAATACAGATAAAACCCTTTATATGAGATTCCATACTCCGCAAAGAAATCTGGAAGAAATTAACATTAAGTGTAGAGATCAAGCAATACAAAAAGTTGAGGTTACAAAATACTTGGGTGCTTACATAGACAGCAAATGTAATTGGTCGACACACACTCTTCATCTTTACCAAACACTTAGCTCAGCAATATTTGCACTACGGGTTATTGCTTCAGTGGCTGACGTAGATACCATTAAGGCTTCTTACTTCGGCTATTTTCATTCATTAATGGCATATGCTATTATATTCTGGGGGAACCAACCTCTCGCAAAAAAAAAAAAGAGCCATCAGAATAATGAGTGGTGTCCATCACAGACACTCTTGTAGATGCTTGTTTCGAAATATGGGGATCCTTACCACCGCTTCACAGTATATCTTTTCTTTGTTGACCTTTGTCTGTAATAACCATTCTATCTACAAAGATAACAGCCAATTTCATAACTATAACACAAGGACCAAAAACAGTCTGCACATTGAATTGAAAAGTCTCACTATGGTTCAAAAAGGAGCTTACTACTCCAGTATTAAGCTGTTTAATGCTCTCCCACCACACATCAAATGCCTTAACAATAGATTGCCAGCATTCAAACAAACTCTCATGGAGTACCTGATAGAGAAATCTTTTTATACAATTGATGAATATGTGAAAGAAAATGCATATAATCACTAAACTTGCAAGTGTTGTATAAATAGTATAATTAATTTTGTTTTGAATAGGCATATGAAAATTGTTTATTGGTATTTCTGTATTTCCCTTGGAATAGTTACCTAAAACTCCCTCTGAAACCCTCAACAACCTCTGGTTCTTTTAACTTACTAGGGCCTAGTCTCCTTAATTTCCTACCTATGTGCAGTCTCTTGAGTTCAGCACCATAAGATTAAATCTCTATAATTTCTCTGTCTTTTTTCAACGTATATCTTGACTTGTTCCACATCTCTGAATGTTCTCCTTCTTGATGGGCTCTATGGAACACAATGAATAACTAAATAAATAAATAAATTTGCAATATAACTTCTCCAATAAGGAAATACTGTTTTTGTATCGTTGCTGTCTTTTATCCCAACACCACTTGCCTTATTTAAGATATGCTTTCACGTCTTGATTAACATGCATTATTTCTTGTGCTGCATTAGCAATATGTAGGCTGATCAGGGCAATAATTTAATTAGAGACAAACTTTGCAACGCAGGCGATAGGACAGCTCTTAGCACTTGATCGAAGCATTATGCAACACATGTAACTCAAATTATTTTGTGTCAGATATCTGTGAGTAAGTCTGAGTTTGGAGCAAATAAAAATATGTCTTATTCTTTTGATTTTGTTCATATATCACGTTCATCCCCCCGCCATGAACCATGGACCTTGCTGTTGGTGGGGAGAGTCAGACAGACATGTGGTTCCTGAAGGGGGCAGAAGTTGTCTTGCTGCACTGGTACTGCGAACAGCTGTAAGTAAGGGGAAACTATAGTCGTAGTTTCTCTCCAGAGCATGTAACTCTTCTGTATGGTTAAATGATGATGGTACTCTCTTGAGTAAAATATTATGTAGGTAAAATAGTCCCCTACACAGATCTCTGGGCAGGGTCTACTCAGGAGGATGTCATCATCAGGAGAAGCAAAACTGGTGTTCTACAGATTGGAGTGTGGAATGTCAGATCCCTTAATCGGGCAATAGAAAATTTAAAACGGGGAATGGGTAGGTTAAAGTTACATATAGTGGGAATTAGTGAAGTTTGGTCAGGTGAATAAATGGTCATAAATACAAAATCAAATAGGGTAATGAAGGAGTAGCTTTAATAATGAATAACAAAATAAGAATGTGGATAAAATTGGTTGTAGTGATTCCTCTCTTTAAAAAGGTGATAAAAATAATGCTACAAACTATCACCCTATATCCCTATTAACTACCTTCTCGACAATTCTTGAAAAACTCATCCGCAGGAGGATTGTAGACCATCTCAACTTCCACAGTATCTTAAGCAAAAATCAGTTTGGTTTTCGTGCTGCTCTTTGAATGGGGCACGATAACGTGTGGTGTGCCTCAAGGCTCTGTTTTGGGCCCACTGCTATTCCTCATCTTCATTAATGATCTTTCTCTTTCAGAAACCAAGTTTTGGAAGCCATTAACAAAGAAATGTCTCCAGTGGGTATTTTTTGTGATCTTACGAAAGTCTTTGACTGTGTAAACCACCAAATTCTTTTGAAAATGGCAGAATACTGTGCTGTTGGCTTGCGGCTACAATCATATCTAAAGGATCGGAAGCAGACTGTAATGCTAAATGGCTCTTCTGGAGAACCTGCCTCGTCTGAATGGGGCACGATAACGTGTGGTGTGCCTCAAGGCTCTGTTTTGGGCCCACTGCTATTCCTCATCTTCATTAATGATCTTCCTCTTTGTCCTGAGACAAACAGCAAATTTACCCTGTTTGCTGATGATACCATAATTCTAATTGATGATTTGATAGATCACAATCTTGAACAAACTACAAATACTGTTTTTAATGACATCTTAAATTGGTTCTCCTCAAATGGTCTCTCACTCAATGCAAATAAAACTCATTACATGAGGTTCCATACATCACAAAGTAATCTCGACGAAATTAACATAAAATGTAGAGATCAAACAATACAGAAAGTTGAAGATGCAAAATTCCTGGGTGCTTATATAGACAGCAAATGTAATTGGTCAGTTCACATTCTTCATCTATGTAGAAAACTTAGCTCAGCAACATTTGCATTACAGGTAATTTCTTCAGTGGCTGAAGTTGATGCCATTAAGGTTGCCTACTTTGGCTACTTCCACTCATTGACGTCATATGCTATCATATTCTGGGGGAACCAACCACTTGCAGAGAAAAAGTTCTCACCGTCCAAAAAAAAAGCAATCAGAATAATGTGTGGGGTCCATCAAAGACACTCTTGCAGGCACTTGTTTCGAAAGATAGGTATCCTAACAACTGCCTCACAGTATATTTTTTCCTTGCTGACCTTTGTGTGCAAAAATTATTCTATCTACCAAGACAACACCAGAAACAAAAACAATCTACATGTCGAAATGAAACGCCTCACCCTGGTACAAAAAGGAGTTTACTACTCCAGCATTAATCTGTTCATTGCTCTCCCACTACATATCAAATGTGTTCATACAGAACTACCAAAATTTACACAAGTTCTCTCAAAGATTACCTGACAGAGAAATCCTTTGATACTGTGGATGAATATTTGAAAGAAGATGTATACCATTACTAAACTTATTGTGTCTAGAACTGGCTCAATTGATCTTATTGAGCATTTGAGCATTATCACACTTTTTGTGACAACAGATTGGCTGTACCTGTATTTACTCTTGTAGGCCTAATATCTGATTTAACTTTGTGCTCTTATTTATAACCTTTATTTGAAACTCCTTTTTCTGTTAAATGGTTGTTATGTTATCTAAACTGAAAGAACCAGAGATTGTACAGAGTTTCAGGGAGAGCATAAGGGAACAATTGACAGGAATCGGGGAAAGAAATACAGTAGAAGAAGAATGGGTAGCTTTGAGAATAAAATAGTGAAGGCAGCAGAGGATCAAGTAAGTAAAAAGACGAGGGCTAGTAGAAATCCTTGGGTAACAGAAGAGATACTGAATTTAATTGACGAAAGGAGAAAATACAAAAATGCAGCAAGTGAAGCGGGCAAAAACGAATACAAACGTCTCAAAAATGAGATCGACAGGAAGTGCAAAACGGCTAAGCAGGGATGGCTAGAGGACAAATGTAAGGATGTAGAGGCTTATCTCACTAGGGGTAAGATAGATACTGCCTACAGGAAAATTAAAGAGGCCTCTGGAGAAAAGAGAACCACTTGTATGAATATCAAGACCTCAGATGGAAACCCAGTTCTAAGCAAAGAAGGGAAAGCAGAAAGGTGGAAGGAGTATATAGAGGGTCTATACAGGGGCGATGTTCTTGAGGACAATATTATGGAAATGGAAGACCTAAGTCGAAACAAGGCCCCGGGAGTCGACAACATTCCATTAGAACTACTGACAGCCTTGAGAGAGCCAGTCCTGACAAAACCCTACCATCTCATGAGCAAGATGTATGAGACAGGCGAAATTCCCTCAGACTTTAAGAAGAATATAGTAATTCCAATCCCCAAGAAAGCAGGTGTTGACAGATGTGAAAAATTACCGAACTATCAGTTTAATAAGTCACAGCTGCAAAATACTAATGCCAATTCTTTACAGAGGAATGGAAAAAACTGGTAGAAGCCGACCTCGGGGAAGATCAGTTTGGATTCTGTAGAAATGTTGGAACACGTGAGGCAATACTGACCCTACGACTTATCTTAGAAGAAAGATTAAGGAAAGGCAAACCTACGTTTCTTGCATTTGTAGACTTAGAGAAAGCTTTTGACAAAGTTGACAGGAATACTCTCTTTCAAATTCTGAAGGTGGCAGGGGTAAAATACAGGGAGCGAAAGGATGTTTACAATTTGTACAGAAAGCAAATGGCAGTTATAAGAGTCAAGGGACACGAAAGGGAAGCAGTGGTTGGGAAGGGAGTGAGACAGGGTTGTAGCCTCTCCCCGATGCTATTCAATCTGTATATTGAGCAAGCAATAAAGGAAACAAAAGAAAAGTTTGTAGTAGGTATTAAAATCCATGGAGAAGAAATAAAAACTTTGAGGTTCGCCGATGACATTGTAATTCTGTCAGAGACAGCAATGGACTTGGAATAGCAGTTGAACGGAATGGACAGTGTCTTGAAAGGAGGATATAAGATGAACATCAACAAAAGCAAAACAAGGATAATGGAATGTAGTCAAATTAAGTCAGGTGATGCTGACGGAATTAGATTAGGAAATGAGACACTTGAAGTAGTAAAGGAGTTTTGCTTTTTGGGGAGCAAAATAACTGATGATGGTCGAAGTAGAGAGGATATAAAATGTAGGCTGGCAATGGCAAGGAAAGCGTTTCTGAAGAAGAGAAATTTATTAACATCGAGTATAGATTTAAGTGTCAGGAAGTCATTTCTGAAAGTATTTGTATGGAGTGTAGCCATGTATGGAAGTGAAACATGGACAATAAATAGTTTAGACAAGAAGAGAATAGAAACTTTCAAAAAAGGGTGCTTCAGAAGAATGCTGATGATTAAATGGGTAGATCACATAACTAATGAGGAGGTATTGAATAGAATTGGGCAGAAGAGGAGTTTGTGGCACAACTTGACTATAAGAAGGGATCGGTTGGTAGGACATGTTCTGAGGCACCGAGGGATCTCCAATTTAGTACTGGAGGGCAGCGCGGAGGGTAAAAATCGTAGAGGGAGACCAAGAGATGAATACACCAAGCAGATTCAGAAGGACATAGGCTGCAGTAGGTACTGGGAGATGAAGCAGTTTGCACAGGGTAGAGTAGCATGGAGAGCTGCATCAAACCAGTCTCAGGACTGAAGACCACAACAACAACATGTTATCTAGCTGACATTGTATCTATTACTGTACTTATAGTATGTCTTACTTAAACTTGGCATTGAATTGCCCTTGTATTTATTGTAAGTTTAAATTGAAACGTGTGCAATTTGATACTTTCCATATCCTTGTGATTGAATCACTAACTGGATCCACAGAACATGAAATAAATAAATAAGCTACTGTGAACAGCATAGTGAATGCATTATTGTAGCAAAGATGGAGATGAAGCCACCACAGTAGTAGAAGTTTATATGCAACTAGCTCCACAGATGATGAAAAGATTGAAGAAAAATTATGATGAGATAAAAGAAATTATTCAGATAGTTAAGGGCAATGAAAATTTAATACTGATGGGGGACGAGAACTCTACAGTAACAAAAGGAACAGAAGGAAAAATTGTAGCTGAATATGTACTGGGCAACAGGAATGAACGAGGTAGAGTTCTGCGAGAACTTTATTTAATCCACAAATATGAAAAGTCAGTAGTCAACTACACAAGAAAACTTTTATTTGGTTTACTGACTTCGTAAGTTTATACTGTCATCTTCAGAAGTGAGGTATGCTCAAGTCATTGGTAAGCCATTGTCAAAATAAGAATCAGACAGTAGTGCCCTTTGCTACAGAGTCAAAAAACACAATAACATCTCTAAAAAACAGATTTTAAATTGTAAGACATTTAAAGGGACAGATGTGGACTTAGACCACAATATATTGGTTATGAACTGTAGAGTAAAACTGAAGAAATTACAAAAAGGTAGGAAATTAAGGAGATGGGACCTGGATAAACTGAAAGAACCAGAGCTTGTTGAGAGTTTTAAAGGGAGTATTAGGCAACAATTGACAAGAACAGGGGAAAAGAATACAGTAGAGGATGAATGGGTAGCTTTCAGAAATGAAATAGTGAAGGCAGCAGAGATTGAATATGTAAGAAGGCAAGGCCTAGAAAAAATCTTTGGATAAAACAGGGGATATTGCATTTAACTGATGAATGGAGAAAATATAAAAATGCAGTAAATGGAGCAGATGAAAGGGAATATAAACGTATAAAAAAATGAAATTGACAGGAAGTGCAAAGTGGTTTAGCAGGAATGGCTAGAGGACAAATGTTAAGATTTAGGAGCATTTATCACAAGGGGCAAGATAGATACCACCTACAGGCAAATTAAAGAGGGCTTTGCAGAAAATATAAACAGCTGTATCAATATCAAGAGCTGATATAAGAAACCAGTCCTAAGCAAGGAAGGGAAAACTGAAAGGTGGAAAGAGTACACAGATAGTCTATATACAAGGGAGATGTACTTCAGGGCAGTGTTACAGAAATGGAAGAGGACGTAGATGAAGATGAGACAGGAGATACAATACTGTGAGAAGAATCTGACAGAGCACTGAAAGACCTAAGTCAAACTAAGGCTCCGGGAGTAAACTACATCCCATCGTAATGTGGGAGAGCCAAAAAGACTCTTCCATCCGATATGCAAGATATACGAGACAGGCGACATACGCTCAGACTTCAGGGTGAATATAGTAACTTCACATCCAAATAAAGTAGGTGCTGACAGGTGTGAATATTAATGAACTATCAAACAACGGAAAATCCAGGATGGAATGTAACAATATTAGAGAAGGAAAGTTGCTACTCACCTACAGCAGAGATGCTGAGTCGAGATAGGTAAAAAAAAAAAAAGGGCATTACCTACAAACAAATCCGGGGTAGGGCTATGGGCACCCGCATGGCAATACCCTATGCCAACCTATTCATGGGCCATGTAGAGGAATCCTTCCTAAAAACCCAGAATCCTAAACCCCTCACCTTATTTCAGATTCACTGATGACATCAATGTTATCTGGATTGAAGGTGAGGACACCCTATCCACATTCCTCCAGCTTTTGATTATGTTAACTGTATAACGGTACAGCCTACCCCAGGAGTCAAATGAAATGTCCGACACCACCTTTTTTTAAAATTATGCACATATAATAAATTAAATAACTAATCAAAAGTAATTGAAGTAATAAATCCTTATAAATAAATAACTAGAGATTGCTGAGATGTTAGCATGAAAAATCAATGCTTCTAATTAACAAAATTTCAATCTAAAAATCCAGTAATCTTAGACCTCACTATCTTGAGAAACAGCTTAAAAGTTATTACCAAGCAATGTAGTTTCATTTGTTATTTATTTTTATGTCTTCCTCTATAATTAATATTCCTTGTAATAACATTTCTAATTAACTCTCCAATTGTTCAAATACAGTTTTCCATTTTCAGAATTTGTGGCATTATTTGTGTACATTCTATTTATATAATCAGGCAAAGCACGAGCTCTGTACTACTATTACATGTTAGTAACCAAATCTAAACTGTAATTAATTATGTAACTAAAATAATACAAGATACATTACTGTAATTAAAGTTCAGAATGATTTTCTTGTGGAAAACTAAAGATATTACTCTAAAAGATTGTCATTGAATATTGTATTTTATACCTTATTCAGCTGTAACATCAGTTTCTTTATGTTTTGTAAATTTTAATTGTAACATCAAAATTGTATAAAAGTAATAATGCTTTATTTTGGAAGTTATTGTTAAAATTCTGTATAAAGCAATGGAATGATGCTGTGATGAGTCAGTTTTGAAGTTACTTTTGGAAATCAAAGAGATCAGTGAAGTCAGTCAGTGTTTTGTTTGCATGACGAGTGTGCAGTTTGGATGTCAATTAATGTGAATAAATTTTTTGAAGCGTTAAAATTTCGCATTCATTCATCAATGGACCAGGCAGAAGAAACTTAAGTTAAGTAACATTCAACATGAATCGTTGCAACTGGAATACTATCTTTGAAATTCCAAAGTTAGCAGAGGTAAAATACAAGGAGTGAAAGGCTATTTACAACTTGTACAGAAACTAAATGGCAAAGAGTTGAGGGGCATGAAAGGCAAACGGGAGTTGTAGCTTATTGTTGATGTTATTCAGTTTGCACATTGAGCAACAAGAGAAGAAAACCAAAGAAAAATTTGGAGTACGAATTAAAGTCCAGAGAGAAGAAATAAAAATTTCAAGTTTTGCCAATGACATTGTAATTCTCCCAGAGACAGCAAAAGTCTTGTAAGAGCAGTTGAATGGAATTGACAGTGTCTTGAAAGGAGGACATAAGATGAACATCAACAAAAGTGAAACAAGAATAATAGAACGTAGTCAAATTAAATAGATGATGCTGAGGGAATTAGATTAAGGAAAACAAGAAACTTAAAGTAGTAGATGAGTTTTCTATTTGGGCAGCAAAATAACTGATTATGACCAAAGTAGAGAGGATATAAAATGTAGACTGGCAATGGCCAGAAAAAGAGTTTCTGAAGAAGAGAAGTTTGTTAACACTGAATACAGATTTAAGTGTCAGGAAATCTTTCCTGAAAATTTTGTATGGAGTGTAGCCATGTGTGGAAGTGAAACATGGATGATCAAGAGTGTAGACAAGACGAGACTAGAAGCTTTTGAAATATGGTGCTACAGAAAAATGCTGAAGATTAGATAGGTAGATCACACAACTAATGAGGAGGTACAAAATAGACATAGAGAGCTGCATCAAACCAGTCTTCAGACTGAACGAAGACCAAAACAACAATGTCACACTTATCTAAATTCAACACTGAAAATGTTATTCACTGGAAAGTTTGTAAATGTGATCAAGAAATACGTATCTTCTTAAAATTTGTTTCTGTAAACAAAACTAAAATGAAAAACATAGTGCACCTGATACAGAACGTACCTGTCTACATTGAATGGTTTGTGGGTTTGGATGAGTTGAAGGGAAATGTAAGACTAGGCATGTGTACTATGTGGCATTTCTGCTCCCCAACTCCATGAGCTCCTACAGAAGAGTAATTCTACATGGTGGAAAGTAGTTCTAAAATAGTTCTGAAATGAGTATAGAAATAAAATTTTATATTTTAAAGCCAGTCTTAAAAACAAAAAAAAAAAAAAAAAAAAAAAAAAAAAGAAATTTAATATAGTGCATAAAAATGCGACAACTTACTCAAAGAATAAAGGCCGTGCAACAGTGTCACCAAAGGCATGAGCTCTCCAGAAGAGAGTGTACAGGTAGGGGAGCAGGCGGTACCGCGTGAGAAGTGCCTTGCGGGCCGACTCCACAACTGCAGGGCCCAGCGACACGGGGTCTTGTGGCTGTGAGATGTTTGACATCGTATGAATATGGGAATCATTTTAAGTTGCACATTCTCTTTACAGTGTTTAACTCATATAGGCGTTGAGTAAAAATCAGTTATCCCTTAGAAAACATATACAAATGAAAGACGCCTCATGCTTTAATATATAACTTCATAATAGCATTAGCAGTCTCACATAAATGCTGTGTTTATTATTCTAGTGGAGTATTTCTAAGGGTGTGGAACAAGAAAGGATGATTATCCATCACAATAACTGAGCAGAAATACATTGGCACTCATTTTGCAATCAACATAATGAGAGATACTTCTGAGTGTATTGGTTTTGCATGGTTTAATTGCTTGAGACAAATGCCAGGAGAGCTTCATTGAAAAGGATATGCTTTCCTTCCTAATACTTTTACAATCCGAGTTTGTGCTTTGTCTCTAATTATGTCATCATAAACTCTAATTGTCCTACCTTTCCTAAGTGCATATCAATACATTACTTTACTTTTAAATGTGTTATTGATCCGGAAATAATTGTATATTGAATGAAACACACTGTGTAAAATTCCTTGTCATCCAGTTGGATAACAAGTTAAAACAGAGTCAACATATAGATAACCAAGAACTTCAGTTTCAGAATATCAGGGCCTTAGATGTATCTCTCATTATATTGACCTAAGGACATGAGCGTTCGGTTAATTTGCACTACATTTGCAATCAGAGGGCAGGAATGATTCTCAAGATGCAAAAGAAACAAAGTTTATTTCTTGAAAATAAACACAAGCTCTTCATGGTGGTGATGAACCGCACTGAAGGCTTAAAAAAGAAACAATAATTGGGCTGAAGGCCGAATTACAATAACAAATAATTTCTGGCTAAATGTCCAGACATCAAAATAATTCTTGGAAGATGACTAATTCTAATAAGAGAAACAGTTAACACATCAACTAATTAGTTATGGCAGAAGGCCAGAATTGAAAAGTACTTGAACCAGTTGAAATTAGGCTGATGGCTATCAATGTCCTCCCTCATAATAGCAAGTAGGTCAATTTCTGTTTCTGGAGTTGAACACCAATCACAGATAATCAAGATCTACAATCGGTGAGAAGAATTAGAGTTCAGTGTAACTAGTAACCAGTATTAATTACAAGTGCAAACTGTTGATTCAGGGTCATAGGCCACTCATCGACTTGGTAATGGTCCAGACCCTTATGGTTCTACCGAGATTACATTCAGTGGTGCAGCTGGCTGTGGATTGTGACATGTCTCCCTGGCTGGATCGTAGTAAACCCCTGAATGTGGAAGAGCTGCTGTTCTCTGTGCCTGGCCCTGCAGGTTACTCAGTGAAGACTGCCTTCTGTGGCCTGTGTGCAGCCTTAAATGGGCTGCAAGCAGCTGAATACTTCGTGCACTGTTTTCAGTCACATGGCTATGTGTAATGAACTAGCTTGTGAGCATCACAACCTGTAGTGGCGTATCTGATGCCTCCTAGTGGCAGCTGGATTGCCCTGGTTTCTGTTTGATGGCCAACAGGTTGGTTCCTACTCGGTCCGGGATCAGTCTGATGGATCTGTCGTGCAGGTTGCTTGCGTGTGCAGGCACTTGGTCGAGATGTATTAATCTGCATATTTTCACTCCCTGTTGTCGTACAGAATTACCTTCTGGGGCAATGCAAATAAAATTGTTCAGTAGAAGTGAACTGTACGAATTCTGTGTAATGCAGATATTTGTACATCTCGCAGAAGCCTTTTTGAAGAGCTTCCAATTCTTACACTCACTTCATGATATATTTACATGTTAATAGTATCTATTGCTGATGATAAAAATCAGTTAAAGCTGAACTGTGATTTACACTGTAAATATACAAAAGCCATTGCCTCTTTATATAGGATTCAGAACTGATATTTAACAGGGTCCTGTCCAACACAAAGCAAGAAATTGGGAGCCTCTATCAATTCAAAAGAAAGTTAAAAATACATCTCATTCGTCACACTTTGTACTGATTATTACAATACCTGGATTTGAGGACTGAAAAGTTCTGTTAGCTGCATAACAAGCAGTAATGTACTGTAAATAGGACTTAGTGTCTACAAACATAGGTACATATTTTCTTTGAGAAACTCCATTGCAATCAAGTACATATTAAACTACTAACAACAGATAAACAGCAGCTTTTTTCAGAGTAGCAGTTTCCTTTCTGATTTACTCAATTACATTTAGACGGCATCAGCATAAGCAGTATTAAGCAGTAGAGTGATAGCTTATTGTTAATACAGCACTACAATGCACATCTGTTAATGGTCACTTCTTTGATGTTTTCAATTAATCTCGAGGCTGCAGATGCACACAGTATATTGCAGCGGGCACTCTTTACTGGTGTCATGCCCTGCAAGCATTTGCAGCCTCATGACTGATAAAAAATGCCAGAGAAGTAACCATTAAAAGCTGTCCATTGCAATGAAAATCATGTGCCACAGGGTTAAGTTTCTATGATTTCCTTGTCCTTTGTTGACGTATACCTTGACTCGTTTCACATCCCTGAAAATTTTTGTTCCCAATGAGATCTATAGCACATGGTGAACGAATGACACATTGGTAGAAATGAGACCCATTTTCAGACAACATTATTAATCAATTAAACACTATTACTCAATTAAACACAAGTTTATCACCACAGCCATTTGAACTATAACAGTTCATCATGTTAAGATTTATGGTTTCAACTGATACCTATACTTCTTATCGTACAGACAGCAAAGACAAAAATAGGGAATGGAGAGGCAGTTGGTGTTACCTCAGCTGAATACTCACTATTCCATCATCTGTGTTGTGATTCCTGCTGAAAGGATAGAAAGCTCCAAGTTGAGACCACCTCTGGCAGAGGGACACTGTGGTATTTCCATTGAATCCACAGATATCAGAACCCATGAGTGGTATACCAAATAAACTGAAACTAAGTAACTCTGCAAAGGAAATAACCCACAATAAACACAGTGCAAAGTTACTCACAAATTTACCTGTGTGTGTGTGTGTGTGTGTGTGTGTGTGTGTGTGTGTGTGTGTGTGTGTGTGTGGACAGAGAGAGAGAGAGAGAGAGAGAGAGAGAGAGAGAGAGAGAGAGAGAGAGAGTAAGAGAGAGAGAGAACTTACATTAGGGAAAGAGCCATAGCTCGAAGACTACTAAGTGTCAATGAATCACACATTAATTACTTGTAGAGGGTGACCCAAAAGTCCATTAACATTTGAAACTGCACTAATTCATGGTATAATGGAGGAAGAGTGGTAAAACTTGAAACACACATCTGAAATGACAAGGGCTTTTTTATTGAAAGCAAAAACAAGTGTAAAAACCAGTGAACAGATGGCACTGAACAGCAACACATCAGTGATGCTCCATGAGAATTGTGTATAAAATGAGCTACAGTGAGAGAGGGAATCACATCTCCAGGCCTCAATTTGTGTGATTATTGGTTGTGAGGTTGCCTGAAGTCGCATGTCTACTAAGATCGCCCGACATCATTAGGGATGCTAAAAGGCAACATCCGGCACAAACTTCTCAGCAGACCTATTGATATGCTATACAGTGCTGTTCACAGTATAGTCCCTCGACTTGCTGTGCTGGTACTGCGAACGGCTGAAAGCAAGGGGAAACTACAGCCGTAATTTTTCCCGAGGGCATGCAGCTTTACTGTATGATTAAATGATGATGGCGTCCTCTTGGGTAAAATATTCCGGAGGTAAAATAGTCCCCCATTCGGATCTCCGGGCGGGGACTACTCAAGAGGATGTCGTTATCAGGAGAAAGAAAACTGGCGTTCTACGGATCGGAGCGTGGAATGTCAGATCCCTTAATCGGGCAGGTAGGTTAGAAAATTTAAAAAGGGAAATGGATAGGTTGAAGTTAGATATAGTGGGAATTAGTGAAGTTCGGTGGCAGGAGGAACAAGACTTCTGGCCAGGTGACTACAGGGTTATAAACACAAAATCAAATAGGGGTAATGCAGGAGTAGGTTTAATAATGAATAGGAAAATAGGAATGCGGGTAAGCTACTACAAACAGCATAGTGAACGCATTATTGTGGCCAAGATAGATACTACAGTAGTACAAGTTTATATGCCAACTAGCTCTGCAGATGACGAAGAAATTGAAGAAATGTATGATGAAATAAAAGAAATTATTCAGATTGTGAAGGGAGACAAAAATTTAATAGTCATGGGTGACTGGAATTTGAGTGTAGGAAAAGGGAGAGAAGGAAACATAGTAGGTGAATATGGATTGGGGGACAGAAATGAAAGAGGAAGCCGCCTGGTCGAATTTTGCACAGAGCACAACATAATCATAACTAACACTTGGTTTAAGAATCATGAAAGAAGGTTGTATACATGGAAGAACCCTGGAGATACTAAAAGGTGTCAGATAGATTATATAATGGTAAGACAGAGATTTAGGAACCAGGTTTTAAATTGTAAGACATTTCCAGGGGCAGATGTGGACTCTGACCACAATCTATTGGTTATGACCTGTAGATTAAAACTGAAGAAACTGCAAAAGGGTGGGAATTTAAGGAGATGGGACCTGGATAAACTAAAAGAACCAGAGGTTGTACAGAGATTCAGGGAGAGCGGAACAATTGACAGGAATCGGGGAAAGAAATACAGTAGAAGAAGAATGGGTAGCTTTGAGGGATGAACTAGTGAAGGCAGCAGAGGATCAAGTAGGTAAAAAGACGAGGGCTAGTAGAAATCCTTGGGTAACAGAAGAAATATTGAATTTAATTGATGAAAGGAGAAAATATAAAAATGCAGTAAGTGAAACAGGCAAAAAGGAATACAAACGTCTCAAAAATGAGATCGACAGGAAGTGCAAAATGGCTAAGCAGGGATGGCTAGAGGACAAATGTAAGGATGTAGAGGCCTATCTCACTAGGGGTAAGATAGATACCGCCTACAGGAAAATTAAAGAGACCTTTGGAGATAAGAGAATGACTTGTATGAATATCAAGAGCTCAGATGGAAACCCAGTTCTAAGCAAAGAAGGGAAAGCAGAAAGGTGGAAGGAGTATATAGAGGGTCTATACAGGGGCGATGTTCTTGAGGACAATATTATGGAAATGGAAGAGGATGTAGATGAAGATGAAATGGGAGATATGATACTGCGTGAAGAGTTTGACAGAGCACTGAAAGACCTGAGTCGAAACAAGGCCCCCGGAGTAGATAATATTCCATTGGAACTACTGACGGCCGTGGGAGAGCCAGTCCTGACAAAACTCTACCATCTGGTGAGCAAGATGTATGAAACAGGCGAAATACCCTCAGACTTCAAGAAGAATATAATAATTCCAATCCCAAAGACAGCAGGTGTTGACAGATGTGAAAATTACCGAACTATCAGCTTAATAAGTCACAGCTGCAAAATACTAACACGAATTCTTTACAGACGAATGGAAAAACTAGTAGAAGCCAACCTTGGGGAAGATCAGTTTGGATTCCATAGAAACACTGGAACACGTGAGGCAATACTGACCTTACGACTTATCTTAGAAGAAAGATTAAGGAAAGGCAAACCTACGTTTCTAGCATTTGTAGACTTAGAGAAAGCTTTTGACAATGTTGACTGGAATACTCTCTTTCAAATTCTAAAGGTGGCAGGGGTAAAATACAGGGAGCGAAAGGCTATTTACAATTTGTACAGAAACCAGATGGCAGTTATAAGAGTCGAGGGACATGAAAGGGAAGCAGTGGTTGGGATGGGAGTGAGACAGGGTTGCAGCCTCTCCCCGATGTTGTTCAATCTGTATATTGAGCAAGCAGTAAAGGAAACAAAAGAAAAATTCGGAGTAGGTATTAAAATTCATGGAGAAGAAATAAAAACTTTGAGGTTCGCCGATGACATTGTAATTCTGTCAGAGACAGCAAAGGACTTGGAAGAGCAGTTGAATGGAATGGACAGTGTCTTGAAAGGAGGATATAAGATGAACATCAACAAAAGCAAAATAAGGATAATGGAATGTAGTCTAATTAAGTCGGGTGATGCTGAGGGAATTAGATTAGGAAATGAGGCACTTACAGTAGTAAAGGAGTTTTGCTATTTGGGGAGCAAAATAACTGATGATGGTCGAAGTAGAGAGGATATAAAATGTAGGCTGGCAATGGCAAGGAAAGCGTTTCTGAAGAAGAGAAATTTGTTAACATCCAGTATTGATTTAAGTGTCAGGAAGTCATTTCTGAAAGTATTTGTATGGAGTGTAGCCATGTATGGAAGTGAAACATGGACGATAAATAGTTTGGACAAGAAGAGAATAGAAGCTTTCGAAATGTGGTGCTACAGAAGAATGCTGAAGATTAGATGGGTAGATCACATAACTAATGAGGAAGTATTGAATAGGATTGGGGAGAAGAGAAGTTTGTGGCACAACTTGACCAGAAGAAGGGATCGGTTGGTAGGACATGTTCTGAGGCATCAAGGGATCACCAATTTAGTATTGGAGGGCAGCGTGGAGGGTAAAAATCGTAGAGGGAGACCAAGAGATGAATACACTAAGCAGATTCAGAAGGATGTAGGTTGCAGTAGGTACTGGGAGATGAAAAAGCTTGCACAGGATAGAGTAGCATGGAGAGCTGCATCAAACCAGTCTCAGGACTGAAGACCACAACAACAACAACGCTCAACATCTGTTACGAAGAACATAGTCTTTGTTAAAAATCAATTGTGAAGCTGATTATTGCTTTTATATCATATGGGAAGTGCAATCTGTTGGTCACTTTGTGCACTTTTTTGGTTTCAATAAAACTCCATGTCATTTCAAGCATGTGTGTCAATTTTTACCACTCTACCTATATTATTCTATGAAGTATAGAATTTTCAAATGGTAATGGACTTTTAGGTCATCCTGTACATCAATGCTTTTCCATGTTTTTATTTATACATCGCATCCTCGATTTCCTGTTATTGATTACTAGTTGAGATACCACCTTGAAGGACAGTAGACTGTGTTCTAATGATTAACTGACATTAGATGTCATGGAATATCAAACTAGCCATATGACTGGATGCAGCACTTCTAAATGAGCATGTGTCGTATTCCTGAAGCATGAAGGCATGACTATTGCATGAAAACATTCCCCACTTGGGCGTGTTTCACTTCTTGGAATGCAAAAAAAAATTCAATCTCTTCAAAGAATTTTCTTTTCTCACAACTATCAATAATTTGAAGGCAACAATAAACATTCTTTCATCAGATATTAAATATGGCACATAGTATTTAAATATATTGTTTTTTTGGAGTTTGTGTGTAAAAATAAAAGAGCTGGAGGACATAGTACTTTGCAAGTGATCAATCCACTGTCATTAAACATTGAAAAAAATCACTTGTGCACCTGAGAACCTGCAAAAGTACATACGTGTAAAATATGAGGACAGTTGGAAGGAGCATACAATGGGGCCATTGAATTACCTATAAATCTTGGTTTGCAATAAAAACATTTATAGATATACATTATATAAAAATAAAAAATAGCTAGAGCACATTGCTTCCCTTCATTCTATAATGTCATGCATCATCATATTTTGAGATAACTCATCAAGACAGGTCTAGTAGTACACAATACAAATTAAAGTGAGTATACTAAGTATTCTGTCTGAGTACATTTATTCCTTGGTGAAATTTGTCATAATCAAAACATCTCTGTTGAAACCAACTGATGGAGTCAACATCAGGAGTAAAAGTGACCTTCACAAGGGCTGAAAGTCCCTCACTTTGTTCCAGATGTGTGACCATTCATCAGAAACACACATTTTCAATTGCTTACCAACAACCATAAAGGGGTCTGCTGCTAACAAAATACAACTGGTGAAGAGTCAAGGATTTATTGTTGACCAACTCGTTCTACTCCATTGATGAATAACTTAAGAGAACCAATTGACGTGATTATTACAAATTATATGTGTAGCGTGGATGCAATATAATACCTGACTTCGTCACAGCTTCAGTAAGGATATCTGTGTGAATTAGCCTTGCAAACTGTCTGTTTTTGATTATGCTTGGTCATACTAACTTTGGAATCTCTTATGTACTTCAATATTTGTACATTTAAATATTTCTGATGAGCTTTTTGATTAATAGCTAAACGAAAGAATGTCTGTAATTTCTATCATTTTTCATGTCCTTAAGGTTCTCCCCATTATAGGCTGATAAGAACAAACTGTACATTCAGTTTAATAACAAATTATACACTCAGTTTAGTCAGGGATTTTTCAACAGTCCCAAAGGAACTTGAGTGAAATATGAGACTCAGATGATATGTGATGAAAGAAATGAGTGGTGTACAGAAACTTTCATAAACATGAAAGCAGTTTTAAGTTCCATTAGAGGTAAGCTGCCACAATTTGTAGAGGCCACATATAGCATGAAGTACAATTAGTAATTTATATAAATGCTCATCACAAAGAAGGTGCTGTCCACAGCCCAGTGCCTACTCTATATCACGAGTAGTGATCTATCCCCAGTCATATTAGGGGTAGTCAAATGAAAACGAGACATATGGAAAAAGTAAGTAAACAGTTTATTGTTTCAAAAGTAATAACCACAACTGTTAATACATTTATCCCACTGTGTGACAAGATAATCAATACCTTCATGGACAAATGTTTGCTGTAGCCTACAGGACTGTGATTGTACCCAGGCACGCACCTCTTCATTCGTTCAAGCAAATCGACAGCCACAAAGCCTTTTCTTAATGGAGGATGTGTAAGGGCTTCCCAGCGGAACTTCTGCACCACAGTTGAAACAACTCTGGGCTATCCCAATGTTGCCACGGTTGCTTCCAGAATGCAACAGAAATTTTCTTGGGAAGTCCATACAAACCCTTCATACAGATGCAGCCTCTTCCCGTGCAATGTCCATGGCTTTGGAGCCCTGATGAAAGACATTTGTGGCCACTGATTTGTATAGGACAAAGAAGTGCATGCTTGGTTACAATCATAGTACCATATGCAACTGTAGACATTCTTTCATGGAGGCACTGCACATCTTCTCACACAGTGGTATAACTGTATTGACAGTTATGATGATTACATTTGAAACCATTAACTTAGTTCTTATCCATATGCCTTGTTTTCATTTGACTACCCCTTATACAGGTTGTCCATTCTAGCTGAAGACATTGAAATATGTCAAAAACTACACATCGGGTCAAAAATGTTATAATTCCTCTTTGTTTGCCTTGGAGAGAGACATCCAATGATACCACACTCGACTTGCCATCCCACCCTGTGTGTAAGTGGCGAGGGCGGGGAAGGGGGGTTCAACTTTGAAATCTTCAACTGGAACCTCCATTTTATGTTCCAGATTACGATTCTGTGGCAATATCTACATACATTTTGTCTGAAACATTTTCTTCATTTTGTCACAGATGGCACTGTAATCGGAGGAATAGAAATGGGTACACAATCGTAATTTACGACACGCTGTTCAATGGCCCTCGAATATCCAATGGCTGGCTGGGACCCCACATCCAAGCTACAAGGATAAGATAGACCAGCATTGCATAACTTCTACTTGGAAACCCCATCCACAATTGATTGGCGACGCCATAGAGTGCTGTGTGCACAACCACCATATACGTGAAATTAGAAGGAAGATCAACAATGGCCGTAATTTTGATGGTTTATTGACAGTAGAATCGATTTTCAATTACATAATGATCATCTTCAGTGCTGTAGTATACAAATTAAAACTCATAGGCACTGGTGTCATGATATTATCAGTAACCAAAGCTATGAAACGATCACAATAATAAGTTATTGTAAAGACAAAAAACAAAACGGTTTGTATACTGAGATGTCCTGCATCATCGCTGGTGGCAGGGCACAGCTGAGTACGTGTACCGCTTCCCTCCTCCCTCATTCTTGCTGCTTCTCCCATTCCTCCCACTCCCCTCAGCTTGCAGTCATTGCTGCCACCGCACCGCTTCCTGCTACTAGCCTAGCAGCTGCAGATGAGGGGCATGGAGGTGTAAGGAGTGGTTTGTTGGTACCTGATTCTCAGAGATTGTTGACGCAGAGGCCAGAGGCTGCGGACATATGTGCATGAGTTGTTTCTGAGTGACTGTGTGTATGCTCTCATTTTCTGACAAAGGCTATGGCCGAAAATTTGATTGTGAGAGTGCGATTGTCTTTTCTGCACGCCTGTCCACAGCTCAGCAACCACTTTACGATGAGTTGCTACCTACCTTTATTAGAATTGATTCTCTGAGTATTTGTGCAAGTTATCTGTTGCACAGATTGATCACAGCGCTCTAATTTCATCAGCATGGTCATCGTGGCACACGAATAGCTGGTCACACGGCCGGACTTCCACGATGGGCTGACACTGCAGGTCATTTCTGCAGGTATCTCTGACAGGTCGGGCCTGTCGACCTGAAGCCAGTTGTTTCCCACTAATGTGCGGGCCCGCCCTGCCCATCGGATCTGATCTCTCCGATCTGCCTGCAGGCCAGGTCTGTTTGTGTGTGGCGTAATGTGGTGGATTTTTGTGGTTTACAGAAGGATCCAGGACTGTGGTGCTCCTTGGCAGGCCAGAGGCCACAGGCAGTGGATTTCAGGAATTGCGGGTCTCACAAGTACACTGTACAGTGCGGCGTTTTATAGACAGTCATTAATTCTAGTACATTTTTGGCATTTTTAAAATTAGAAAGTATGGACGATAAGAAGAAGAAATTGTGGCAGTCTCTGGTGGTTTGTACACTATGTACTCATATATTTCTTGGAAGAAAAATCACACAATACCTGTAAAATAATAGACGTGACACAGTGACAAATAACTGACAATAATGAACATAGTAGAACCAACATTTTATTGGTGGTCACCTACAGCGTCGGTTTACACAACTCTTCCCTGCCTTGTACACTTCTTCCAAGGGCCTACTTTTTTCTGAGGTTATTTCTGAAATCAGTGAACGTATTTCAAATCTGTCTTGCAACTCCAAGGAAATGTGTATTTTTGTCACCAAATGTGTTTCGTTTTGATGAAATAAAATACCAACATTGGTCTTAATGAAACACGTATACCATTTGGCTTTCTTTCTCCATCTAAAATCAGTTCATTACAAAAGATGTTGATGTTAATACTTAAGAGTTTCGCTCACACAGGGGAGAAATACGGAAGGCCTTACAATTTTTTGTCAACTTATGTCTTTACGTATCCTTGATATCCCAAAATTTTGTCAGGGAAAAATTCTAAAACTTGTCTGGAAATCAGGGAAATGTCGGAATTTCATTTTGGGAAACTTATGGCAACCCTGAATACAGCTCATGCTTCAATTGCATAGTGCACTGGGCAACCTTCATGCTGAAGCCACTTATGTTAGCAAACATCCCAACCAACATCCTGCAATAATACTGGTAGTCACTGTTACAAACACATTCGATATTTGCACCCATTCAACATTCCATTGATAAAATTTGGACCAATGAGTTTATTCCCCATGGTGCCATACCGTATGTGAACCAGCTTAGGATGTTGGGGATTGTCTACACTCCAGTAATGCATGTTATGCTCATTAATGCTACCATGGTTGGTAAATGAATAGTCTCATTGGAAAATAGTACACCGGCAAAGAACATGGGGTCTTTTGCAATTGTTGACATGCTCATTTACAAAACATACCTGCTTATGGAAATCGGTGCCGTCACATTCTTGATCAGTGATACTTGTTATGGATGATACTTATGATAATGCAATATTGTGACAATACTACCTATGGACATACCAGAATCATGGTGTAGTTGTTGGATGCTAATCTGTGGGTTGTGGTAAGCTGCCGTTAGTACAGCTATTTCATTAGCTTTTCCTGTAAGATGTTAGCTTCATTTCCTTTTGCCAATCTGTACAATGCCACCATACATAAAAGTGTTCACAACCTTGTAAAAGAACAAACAAGAGCGAGCTTTCTCACGAAAATGCTCGGCAAAGAAGGCAACAGCAGCCTCAACATTTCTCCTACATTCTCTATAACACAGGATCATTTCAATTTTTTCTTCTGTGGTTGCAACAGTCATCTCCCACTTGCATGTATGTTCTCCAAATGATAGGCAGATACACAGGAAATAAACACTGTGTAAGCATTGTAATGTTTAGTGTCGTTATCTGTCCTATGTCTGTACGATATGTGAGCTCCGGCCACTGTGTACTGCCTGTTATGATACGTTGTAGTTCGCTACATGGCCATGGTGGCGCTTCGAGTAGTCCCCTATGATATCTTGGAGGAATACAACAACACGAATGGGGTTTCCAATTAGAAGTTACGAAATACTGGCCTGTCCAATTACAGTGCCATCCATTGGAAAATGAACAAAATGCTTCAGAAAAAACATATGTAGATTTTGCTGTAGAATCATAATCTGCAATAAAAATGGGGGTTTCCATTGAAGATTTAAAAGTTGCCGTCCCCACCACCCACGCAACAGGTGGTGTCTCCAGTTGAGTGTGGTATCACAGGATGTCCCCCTCCAAGACAAACACATTGGAATTATAACTTTTATTGATCTGATGGGTAGTTATCAAGATATTTCAATGAGTTCAGTTAAAATGAACACCCTGTATATTACTTTCCATCCTGGATTTTCCATCAATGTATTAAGTACTTGCAAAATAAAAAGAGAATAATTAAATATTTGTGACACATATGCTGCATGAGTCTATGAGAAGTTACCATCAGTCAGAGAGATAAAAGATATAGCAAGACAATCCACAGGAACACAATGGGTAAACTGTCTTACGTTTACGTTTCGTTACAAAATGCTTCACCACAGAAGACAATGATGCAGTCCCTTCACCCAACTATCATACGGATGCAAAAATTACAGATGCAGAAATAAAGTAGGGTAGATTGGAAAATACTGGTAGAGACAGGCCATAGGACCTGATGGTCTGTCTTTTTTTTCTACCCTGAATATGTGAAGAAACTAGCCCCTCTTCTAACAGCTGTTTACGATAGGTTGCTGGAGCAGCATAGCATGGAAAGTAACTGGGAAAAGGTGTAGGTCATTCTGGTTTGTAAGAAGGGTCGCAAAATCAATGTGCACAATTGTAATCCTCCTACACTGTTGTTGATTTTGGCAAGAAGGCACTGTTATAAACCTGTTACAAAATGCATACAGACTTGCGATGATCAGCAGTCCGCAGCTGACTCTCAACATATATAAATGTAACATTACGTGTGCAAACAGATGAAAAGATCTGATACTGTTTGACCTTGTGATCAGTCACAACTATCTAGTATCTGGGTGAGTCCGACTTAAGGTGAAACTACCACATAAATCTGTTGGAAATGTTAATGTTTATTGGTAGAATTTTAAGAATGTGTAATTCCTGCACAAAAGAGGTCACTTGCAAGACCCCTGTCCAATTCTTGAGTACTGTTTGCCAATCTGGAACCCTTGCCAATCTCTATTAATGAAATAGATAGAAAACATTCTAAGAAGATCTGCACAATTCATCACAGAATTATTTAATTAGTGTGAGTGTGTCACTGAAATGTTTAAAAAATGAGTAGATATAACCACTCACTGTACAGCTGAAATGCTAAGTTGTTGACAGGCACACACAAAAAACTTTTTAAATGATAATATCCAAAAATGCATAATTATTTATACATGCCTGATATACTCTTTTTCATCTCATACCATCCAGATAAATTGTCACCACTCCAGTGGCCTGCAAAGTGGCCGATACCAGAAAATGTAGAACGAGATATGATAAATGGCCTTTTTCCTCTGATCTCTGCCAGGGCACTGAAAAACCAAAACAAAATGTAATGCACAGTACACTCAGAAAAATGAAGTTTTACAAGTAAATATGCCAAACATTAGCTTTTGCATTAAATAAGTATACACACTGGACATTGAAGAACCTTCTGCAAGGGTCAGTAAAAATCTATGTTAAATACAATGCTCTTTCTCAGGCAAAGAACCTTTAATGTTAATAATTAATTGATGACATCCAAATACAAAACTTAACTTCAGTGAATAGTGAATAAACTCAAATTATTTCTGTCTGAAAAGCATTATTTTGCCTGTCAACATCATTTGTGTAGGTATCTTGTAGAGTTTGTTCTTCAAAAACAATTCTGTCTGAAAGGTTATTGTAAGTAAACTGATAGTAATAACTGAAAATTTTGAGAAAACATTGACAGCATCCCTACTACCTTATCAAAAGTAGTCTAATAGATCTACTGTCCTTTTCCATTTGGATTCCACTTCTAAGTTGTACTACTTGCAGAAGCAGAAATGAATTCCTTTCCATAACTGCACAAAATTTTATTCTCCAGTTTGTTCCATCCATAGATTTCACGTTTTGTTTTCTAGATTTGTTCCCACTATGAAGATCACTAATTACATTCACTTTGAACATTTGGAAAATCAGCCAGACTACGGCTGCTGCTGAAAATCCTGAAACTGTCTTTCACTGTTTAATATAACAAACCGAGACTCACACATTGTAGGATACAACACATGCAAATAGTAAAGAACACAAAAGATGTTTTTCATAGTTCACCTTTCAGTCCCTGTATTACCTCACAGGCACTTTTCAATGATCATTTCTCTGTAATTTTTCTTTTATTTATACTCATAATTCCATGATGAAGTGGTTAACAAAGTCAAACAATAATTAGGATATGTTAAACATTGCATTGTTAATGTCACAATTCATATAATTTTCATAAAAAGTTGTTAATTTTAAAGAACTGTATCTACTGGAAGCATGATTATCCAAGTGTTAAATTATGAAGAGTGAAAGACAAATGTGGAAGGTTTTGTAACAAAAATTTACTGTGTATCTTGCAGAGAAATTACTTGGATTATAAACTGCAATTATACCATAAGTTTTGACAAAGAAGGAAAAACCACTTCCTACGTACTGAAAAGTGATTTCAAAAAGTTAAGGAAACGTGACTTACATTAGAAATGGATAATTCAAAAGCAACCCCAGGGCTTCTGCAGCAAACAAGAATGATATGCTTTGATCAAAAATTGTTGTCACCTCTGATTCATCAAAAGAAGTATTTGTATGTCAATGAATCATTTTTTGTTCCAAAAACTTTCTGTCATTTGCATGTACAGTACAGAAAGCTTTGCAATTTTTTAACTGAAAATTACAATCAGTTTTCATCTTAACTGTGAGCAGAAATATTTCAATTGCTACAACAATGTTGTAAATACTCTGAGTTAGAATGGGCCCTTTTCCAGTCATGTGTGGAAAAACTGAACCGTGTATTACAAAAGAAACTTCCCCTCAATGCAAACATGATATTAAGTGACTGGATTACAAATGGAGTCAGTACATATGCCGTGTGTGCAACTCATTTCAGACTGTCGACTGGATGGACTCTTCTTCCTCTGAGCTACTCAATTGCTGTCAGATGCTTAGGATGTAAACATCATAATACAAGAACAAATTCACTTGATGGAACCATACACCCCTGCCCATAGTGAAGTGGATGCAAATCTTTACAGGTTAGTTCATGAAGTACATAAAATTGCATCCCATCATACAGATCAACACACAAATTCTGGCTGACAAACTTAGAGGAATTTTACTTGACCCAGGTTGAGGTAGCATTTGGAGTCCTTTCTGACAACTGACCTTAAATGGTTTTCAAAAAATTTGAGCAGTCCCTCATCAGTGTACATGTAAAACACACAAGAATTTCCAACTATTTCCTGGAGGAAAACATGAATGTGGAGATTCTGAAAGAGCTGAATATCCTTGACAGGATGTAGCGCATCAAGAAACATACAATGTATGCACAGTGCATTGATTACTTCAAAGAGGATATCTATAATATGTTCTGTAAACATACATTAAGTTATATAAATGTGGTGACTGTTCTTTCAGACACATCCAAAAGAAGACACTGTTTTGATCCAGCAGCCACCATGAGTCAAGACACAAATGAATCGCAGACATTGGCTGTGAGTGGGCATTGATATAAATTTAATGCGTAAGTTGAAAGTTTGTGCCGGGCCCGGGTTTGAATGTGGGCCTCCTGCTTACTAGGCAGATGCACTGACCACTGCACCTGTCCAAAAGAACTGACACCGCATAAATATATAATTAAGTCGAGGACAGGCAATGATCTCTTCAGTGCAGATGCTCACCAGCCTCGAACTCTTATGGGAATCGACAAAATGCTGTGAGTAATTAGTATACGGGCAAGTGGCACTACATCTGTAGCGTGTGCATAAGTTGAGAAATTGGGCCTGGTGGGAGGTGTGATAGGGTAGTCCGTACAGTTGCAATGACCACTGAGTACAGATGGCACAGTGGTCAGTGCATTTGACTAGTAAGGAGGAGACCCAGATTTGAATCCCGTTCCGGCACAAATTTTCAGCTTTCCCCATTGATTTACATCAATGACCGCTTGTAGCCAATGTCTGTAATTCCTTTATGTTCTGATAATTCAACTGTAATTCTAGAAGTCTCCTGTTCAAAACAGCTGATTTTCCCCAAATTTGACATATTTCCCACAAACAGATTCAGAGAGATACCCAAAAAATCAGCAGGCAAGCTCCAGGGATAAAAATTGCATTTAATCAGACAAGGAGATAGAAACTACTTGAATATTTTGCTAACACCCGCACAAGTGTGGTGCAGCAGTTACCCCATGTTTTCTGCCGCCTCATTGATGCATAGAACACCTTGTGGTTGATGCATCTTCACAGAGATTTCTAGCAGCCTCACACTCTGGACAATTAAAACAAAATCTACACTTTTAACAAATCACAATTATCCACTACCCAGTCAAGAAGGGGTCACAGAAACACTTCCAGAGCTGATGGTTATAGAGGACTGGCAAAATTGACCAGTTTCAATCTCTGCTTGGAATATATTTCCATCATGGTTATTGATAAGGTCCAAGTTGTTTTTGAATTTGACAGAGTTCATAATGTCCCTCATCACAGTTACATTTTTAATAGCCAGTTTTATGATATTTAAAGTAAGTATGCATTTATGCACTAGTGCACACTGATGGGACAAGGTTGGCTGCTCTATTTTTCACAACTGTGCCCTCAGGTTACGCATACAAAATGAACACACAAAATGAATTGGATAGATTGCTACTCAACCACATAGGGGAGGTGTTGAGTGGTAGAAAGGACATCCCTAGCCTGCCTCCTTCTTTCCATCATGTACCCCCACTACCCACATTTGTGTGGAAAAATTCCACACCTGGTCTAATTCACCGCGTCCTATGCAGGTCACTCAGTGGAGAAATCAGTGTAAAGCATTCAGGATGGTCTCTTCCATTCGAAGGTACTAGGAAAGGTTGTGCAGTTTTGTTGGGTAGCACACAATGTGGTAATCAGGGGAAATGAATTGGCATATACCATAGCCAAAAGAGCACAAGATTTGTGTAAAAGAACTCAACCCCTGCAAACTATACTGTCACTGCTCGAACAGTCCACGGGTATACTGCCGGTTCATAGTGTCCAACGGACACAATATTTCGGCGATCAGACACGTCGCCATTGTCAGGTGCGCTGACAAACTGAGCTCCTGAGGGCGGGCGGCCGATTTAAATCCCCTCCCCCCGCTCTCTTCGCCATCCGCGCCCAGAATCTGTCGTAGCATCGATGTGCTTGCTATGTCCGCCCTGGTCACCAGTTCATACTTCTTGCTGAGAGTCTTCTTAATTACATTCAATGTCGGGTCCCAAGCCTTGCTGAGATTGTAGCCACAGTCTCAGTTGATAAGATCTTCCCTGGAGCGAATTTCGATAGCCTCCATTATAACGCTGTCCCAATATTTAGAGGTCTGAACCAGGATCTTGGTATGCTCATAATCCATCTCGTGTTTCTCGGACAAACAGTGCTCTGCTACTGCCAACTTATTTGGATATTTCAGTCGAGTGTGTCTTTGATGTTCTCGGCAACAATCTTTGATGGTGCGTACTGTTAATGTAAGTATTAGATCTGTAAATACTACAAGTTTAATTTTAATTAATGTACATAATTTTACTTTTTATTGACTGAGGATCATTAAAATTAATGAAACTCAAGTTTTTCTAATTACATTTTTGTAATGTGTTTATCTGACATGTTCCATACCCAGGAGGATCCCCTCTTTTGTGGGTTTATGGAATGAATAATTAATCCAATCTAATCTAAATCTGTGACAGTGTTGATGGCCTCTGGGCTGGGGATGTGCAGTAGACAGCTGTGCAGCTAGACAATCAGCGCTCATTCGGTTTCCGCGTCCTGTGTTTCGTGAACTTCCATCGTATGTGTGCAAAACTACGAGTGACTGGTTTCTGTGATATTCTGCGAGTTTTCTCATAACGGCTGAAACACCTAGAAGGTGCCAAACGTCTAACAAACAGGCAAGGGACCTTATTTTTAAAGTCTACTCGTTCTTCAAACTTGAGGCAGATTCAGGCAAGCCAATCTACGAGGTTGCCAAAGTGCAGGAACACACTGCAGTGTCCTAGGGCGATACTGGTGCACAAACTGTGAGACAAATTATGCAGGAAGCTAAGCTGTCACAGCAGGCAACTGGAGATGTGGAATTTCAGTCCCCAGGGAAGAAACATAGCATGCTAAAGTGGGTACCAAGAATCGACAACTTCAATCGAGATCTTTTGCATTGAAAGATTTTTTAATTCTACAGAAGGGGCAAGTTCCCCGATGGCAGGGAAATTGCTCACTGTTATGCAAGAAACTAGGTTTGAAGCAAATGCGAGGTCAATCCAGAGAATATTGAAGAACATAATATTTAAACATGTAAAACCTGATGACAGATGGGGAATTTTTAATGGAGCGAAGTGGTGCTGCTGCTGCTAGAATGATGTTTCTAAGAGCTGTGCATGAAGTCAGATGGAAAGCAATGTCAACTATATATTACTTGGCAAGACCTGGGTAAATCAAAACCAAACTACAAATTTTATTTGACAAACAACAAAGGGGCCATGCAGCTTGAATGTTCCAGCAGGTAAAGGAGGGTGTCTTATAATACGTCATGCCTGGATTTGTATCTGAAAGTAAACTTGTATTCGTATCAAAATCGAAAACAAACTCTGACTATCCCTCCAAAACTAATGGAGTAACATTTCGAGAATGATTTCAGAATCAGTTGGTGCCTTATTTGCATCCAGGCTCTGTCCCTGTTATGGACATAGTAATTTATCACTCTGCTATTATTGACAGGCCTCCTGCTACAAACAGAAGAAAAAGTGATATTCTTTCATGACTGTGAAGTAATAATATACAACATATTGGAGTTGTTGAAGCTTGTTAATATTTCAAAAGGCAGTGGTAAAAAATACGAAATTGATCCCACAGCTCTGTAACATGATCACAGGGTGATACGAGTATCTCCTTATCATTGCGATTATAATCCAACAGAACTGGTGTGGACACAGGCGATGAGATATGTGGCAGACACTGAAAGATTAACCCACTAAGCAATAGACAAAATCGCTGTTGCTTATTGGGAAGCTCACATAAGTCACACTGACAAACTTCAAGAAGAAGATTCCCAGAAAAAAGATGTTAGAATAATAGATTCATTAATTGTCAGTTTGGCACCCACATCCACTGACTCCACTTCTGAAGGCAATGACAGGGAAACACCTGAATAAAACTGTATGTGAATACGATGTAAATTTATTCTGTAGTTTTCATGGAACCTTTGCTTTCTTATCAAGCTGTCTGTGCAGTAGAAAGTAGTTCAGTGCATAATCTGTTCCATAATCAAAATTTTATTTTACTTATCTCGCTATTCTGACTACAACATAGCATCACTTAAAATGCTTTTCATCCTGTTGCTCATATTTTACAATTGATTCTTTTGTTGTTTTGCTAAAAAAGTAGGAGACAACAGAAAGTGTAATGTGTTCTTTCAGGTGCATTTTATTATAGAATCCATTCTGCAGAGCTGGAATCAGTGCCACTGCTTTTTCTTCATGTCATTAAGGGTGGGAAAGACTGAATAGACATTCCATTCTGTAAAGTGTATCTCATATTTGTTAGGCACCATTAATAAATTTATCATAAAATGATTTGCAGTGCACAATGAACCAGACTGTAGCAAGGTAGGAGGTAGGTTAAACTTTTGCTATTGCAGCTGTCCATATCACAGCTGCTGTTTATGCACATTCAGCCAAGTTGACAATGCAGCATTCCTTGGGAGCTGCACAGCCAGAGGCATTAACACTGTTGCTACCTGGGGTGATCACCATTTAGAATGACCCAGGGGGCATTTATAGCATAGGTAAGCTATGGAAGCAGTAAGTATTTGCCTTCTCCCCCATACACACACAAAATTAGCCCACTCATTTAATATAAATGAAACACAGTTAGATTATTGTGATTCATGCACATTAACTATGGTGACCTGTGAAAACAGTATAACCAAAATTGCTTTACTGTTTTACAATAATTATTTTCATAACTTAAAGTAAATGAAAAACATAAGGTATGCCAAAATGGTTCAAATGGATCTGAGCACTATGGGACTTAACTTCTAAGGTCATCAGTCCCCTAGAACTTAGAACTACTTAAACCTAACTAACCTAGGGACATCACACACATCCATGCCCGAGGCAGGATTCGAACCTGCGACTGTAGCGATCATGCGGTTCCAGACTGTAGCGCCTAGAACCGCTCGGCTACCACGGCCGGCGTAAGGTATGCCACCTATACAGGGTGTTACAAAAAGGTACAGCCAAACTTTCAGGAAACATTCCTCACACACAAATAAAGAAAAGATGCTATGTGGACATGTGTCCGGAAACGCTTAATTTCCATGTTAGAGCTCATTTTAGTTTGTTCTTCCACCTACGCTCAACGGAGCACGTTATCATGATTTCATACGGGATACTCTACCTGTGCTGCTAGAACATGTGCCTTTACAAGTACAACACAACATGTGGTTCATGCACGATAGAGCTCCTGCACATTTCTGTCGAAGTGTTCTTACACTTCTCAACAACAGATTCGGTGACCAATGGATTGGTAGAGGCGGACCAATTCCATGGCCTCCACGCTCTCCTGACCTCAACCCTCTTGACTTTCATTTATGGGGGCATTTGAAAGCTCTTGTCTACGCAACCCTGGTACCAAATGTAGAGACTCTTCGTGCTCGTATTGCGGACGGCTCTGATACAATACGCTATTCTCCAGGGCTGCATCAGCGATTCCATGTGATGGAGGGTGGATGCATGTATCCTCGCTAACGGAGGTCATTTTGAACATTTCCTGTAACAAAGTGTTTGAAGTCACGCTGGTACGTTCTGTTGCTGTGTGTTTCCATTCCATGATTAATATGATTTGAAGACAAGTAATAAAATGAGCTCTAACATGGAAAGTAAGCATTTCCGGACATATGTCCACATAACATATTTTCTTTCTTTGTGTGTGAGGAACGTTTCCTGAAAGTTTGGCTGTACCTTTTTGTAACACCCTGTATATAAGATATAAGAGGTAATTTGTTATTCAACTTACAAATTTGTTGCAATTGCTTCTGTTAGGCCATACAAGTTGTGCAAATTATAGTGGTTGCCATAATACTGCTTGGCAGACATACACAAGGTGTGATAGAAAAGATTTCCGCCTTCTAGAACAGGCAAGTATGGAGGATAGTCCAGGTTGTTGAGAGGGCACCCTGCGGCTGTCCCAGAATAGAAGTTAGACGGCTCATTCATATCCTATAAATTAAAAAGAAATTAACTGCAGTCATGTAAACAAAACCAGAGCTGTTAGGGTAAGATAGGTCAAAGATAACAAAACTGTTAAAATACTTACAATCCAAGCACCATCATAGGGGAATAAGTCATGCATGTTTTGAAGTTGTTTCAACCAGTAAGTAGTAGTCATCGGGTTGGTGAAGTCTGGCCACACGGTTGAAACTCGATTCCACACCTGTTCTCATAAAGAAAGCCAAATAAAAGAAAGAAAGACAGAATCAATCTTTCACTCTGCAGTGGAATGTGTGCTGCTTCGAAACTTCCTGGTAGATTAGAACTGTGTGCCCACCTGAGACTAGAATCCGGAACCTTGCCTTTCGTAGGTAATGCTCTCTCTGAGTGAGCTATCCACAAACAATGTATGACCTGGCCTCACAACGTTACTTCTCCCAATATCTCCCTCTTACCTTCCAAACTTTACGGACATTTTCCTGCATCCCTTGCAGAGAGAGAACCTTTAAAGTGTCCAGATAGCTCACTCAGTAAGAGAGTTAGCTGCAAACAGGAAAGTTCTGGGGCTCAGTCCCTGTTCGCTACAGTTTTTATCTGTCAGTAAGTTTCAAACAAAGACAGTTACTCAAGAATTAAAAGTCTAAGTCAGTATGTTGTTTATTACTTGTCTTATCAATGATAATGCACAAAATTACAGTATCATTGCCTTACTGAATCCTTTTGTTTTTTCAAGTTACTCAAATTAAATGAGGGCATCTGTTTTTAGTTAGTACTCGTACTACTGCCTACTTTATTACAGACACACAACAGAACACAAAATAAGACAGGGTGCTTGTGACATAGCCACCACTAAAATTTTTAAATTATATATTTTTAGAAATATTCCTTGAAATTTGATATTTGTAATGCATTTTTTATTGGGGTCAACACTAGTATTAACACAGCTTAAGCACAAACATCAAAATGAATTAAAAACATGAATTTAACATCAATCAAATTCTTGGATGGTTTTTCCAATGTTTATTTAGCAGCTGTGACTTTACATCATGAATAGTTCACACCATTAGAGCATCTCAAGAAAGGAAATATATTGACACTATTGACACTTTCCCCTCGTTGTCACTCTGCATTTGGTACCTGCAGCGTTGCTTCATGTGCTAGCTGAAAGATCACTGGTAAATAATTTCACAATCTTGAGTTTCCATGTTTTGACAATAAAGCTTTTGCTTCAGCACAGACTCCTGTCATGAATACATGAAGGATCTCTCATGTACCAGTGCTTCAGGTTCACTACATAAGCTAAGTAGATGAATTTCATTTATCTTAATACAGTTTTCATTTTCTACTTTTGTACTTATGAGTATTAATGACTTACTTTTCCAACAAATGGTTTCCCTGAGGAATTTTTAACAAAAATGCCCATCTGAAGACCCATATCATAAGGAGCATATGTACCAGGCACCTGCCCTGCACTTATTCCTGGGTCGATTAATGGTACAAAATGCATGTTTGCCTGGTAACAAATAAAATATATATTAACCAACATTAATAAATGAGAACAACTACCTACAGAAACACGGGTATGCTCACCTCATGTAATTCTTCAACAAACTTAGGCAGGCCTGCAAACCTTTCTTTGTCATAAGTGAAGTCATTACTGTCATTCATGTAATCCAGATCCAGCCACTGCACATCCTAAGGCAGGAGAAGAGAAACAGGATGTGTTGAAAAGCACAACACTTGTCAGGGTACAACCATCAAACAGAAGCAGTTACTAGAATGAGGTTTTTACATATAAATAAAAAAAAGTAATTTAAATAGATGCACAACATTAACAAAGCCAAAGGAAGAAACCCAGCAAAGATTTGTTAAAACACCAAATACAAGCAGTTACTAGAATGAGGTACTTAAACATAAATAAAAGTAGTAATTTAAGAAGAAGCATAACAGTGACAAAGCCAAAGGAACAAACACACTAAAGATCATATACAACTTCTAATAACTACCTAATATTATCTCATATAATCAAATTGCATTTTATAGTGCAACTAGCTGACAAGCACAGCATTGCCTAGGTGTTCATTCTGCCAATTTTTTATTATAAACAAAACCTTATACGTACTCCTGCAGTAGACTTGGTGTGAGATGATCCCAGACAGTTTCTGTATGCTGGATGCAGCTGCTTCACATGTCTACCAATGTGATTTTGTAAACGCCTCAATGGCAACACCTCTTCATATCTCTATAGATGGTTATTGTTTTTGCCTATAGCTGTTTGCACTTCGCAATTGAAAGCTGCCAAATGTGTTTCCAGGTGTCAGTGATTTCCTTAATTGACACGACTGAAGAAGTGTCTTAGCAGTAAAGAGTAAATGTGTTAAAACACTGATGTGGCATTTTTTCACATCTCTCTGTGCTTATGACGTCATATCTCTTGAACTATGTGTGGTAGAGCAATATATGTGTATGCATACATTCAGCAGCTTATGCGGATACTGTTTGAAAATATGTTGTGAATAGATTCAGCAGCAAAGAACTATTAAGTTTACATGTGACGCATAATGTGGCAGTTTTTCATGCATCCCAATGTTTATGTCATCATTCTCCTGAACTGTGTGTGGTGCCATGATCTAATTTTGTAGGTGTGTATAGTGGCACATGAGGATACTGTCCACAAAATTTATTGTGAATAGAGTTAGTAGAACTAAAGTAATAAATCTGAATGTCACGCATGATACGGCAGTTTTTCACATATCTCATTGTTTATGACATCATATATCCTAAACTATGATAGGTAGGTGGTTCTTACCCCCACAGCGATTGTTGTCTGACAGAAAGGAATATGTCTACCAAGTTTGGTTGAAGTCAGTCCACTGGTATAGGAGATGTGGGGAAAAACACACACACACACACACACACACACACACACACACAGTATATACTGATTTTTATGGCATATGTATATGGATGAATTAAATGAGTTCCAAGAGCATATTTTCAATTTAAAGTTACAAATTAATTATACATACTATTGGGATACCAGCTGCCTGTGTTTTCTTCAGTATCTCCTTTGTATAATTTAGTGTTTTGTAGCCAAATCTGCAACCAAAAATGCACAAGAATTATCAACATTTCTCTCCCTTTTAGTTGTTTTTTTTTACATAATATGACATTTATGTATTTCACTTAAGTTTAATTAATAAACACGATTATCTTCCAGATATTTTATTTAGTTTATATAACAAATATAGTAGAACTTTTTACTCTGAAGCAACACAAAAAGTTGAAATAAAAACATGATGCTTCTTGAAGGCTAAAACTTAGCGGTAAGTTACTGTAGAACATGTTAAAAGAAAAGTACTGTATTCTATTCTAAAACAATGCATTATTTAAATGTTTAGATATAAGACTGGATAACTGACAAAGAGGTATTGAACTGAATCAAGAGCTCTGATGGACAACTTGACTGGAAGAAGTGATAAACAGATAGTAAATATCCTGAGGTATCAAGGAATAGTTAATCTGGTAATTGAAGGAAGAAGGAAAGGAAAGGGAAAGGGGGGGCTGTTAGTTACAGGTGGATGGATGAAGTTATTTAGGGTAGTCATGCAGAGATAAAGAGAACAGACATGATAGACTAATAAGTGTCTTCTGACTGAGGGGGAGAGTCATAACAGTTCAATACAACTGTCAAAAATTATCGACAAAATCGACTTTAAAGTTTCCTGAGTGTCCTTAAGGCTAGCTCGATTTTCCTGGAGGTCGCATGGCTCTCTGGTAGAATGCTTGACTGCCATGTGGATGTCTTCCATTTGATTCCCAACCAATGAAAATTTTTAAACATAAGATTCTATGATGTGTGAAATATATAAAGATGGGGGAAAAATGGTATGGCATGAGACTGATGATCGCTGGTTAGAATCTCATTTTATCTGTTTTGTTTTTTTTTTTTCTTCCCTTCATTTAGTTCAAATACCTATGTCATTTAAATGTAAAACTCATCAAATATATACTACACTCCTGGAAATTGAAATAAGAACACCGTGAATTCATTGTCCCAGGAAGGGGAAACTTTATTGACACATTCCTGGGGTCAGATACATCACATGATCACACTGACAGAACCACAGGCACATAGACACAGGCAACAGAGCATGCACAATGTCGGCACTAGTACAGTGTACAGTGTACCTTTCGCAGCAATGCAGGCTGCTATTCTCCCATGGAGACGATCGTAGAGATGCTGGATGTAGTCCTGTGGAACGGCTTGCCATGCCATTTCCACCTGGCGCCTCAGTTGGACCAGAGTTCGTGCTGGACGTGCAGACCGCGTGAGACGACGCTTCATCCTGTCCCAAACATGCTCAATGGGGGACAGATCCGGAGATCTTGCTGGCCAGGGTAGTTGACTTACACCTTCTAGAGCACGTTGGGTGGCACGGGATACATGCGGACGTGCATTGTCCTGTTGGAACAGCAAGTTCCCTTGCCGGTCTAGGAATGGTAGAACGATGGGTTCGATGACGGTTTGGATGTACCGTGCACTATTCAGTGTCCCCTCGACGATCACCAGTGGTGTACGGCCAGTGTAGGAGATCGCTCCCCACACCATGATGCCAGGTGTTGGCCCTGTGTGCCTCGGTCGTATGCAGTCCTGATTGTGGCGCTCACCTGCACGGCGCCAAACACGCATACGACCATCATTGGCACCAAGGCAGAAGCGACTCTCATCGCTGAAGACGACACATCTCCATTCGTCCCTCCATTCACGCCTGTCGCGACACCACTGGAGGCGGGCTGCACGATGTTGGGGCGTGAGCGGAAGACGGCCTAACGGTGTGCGGGACCGTAGCCCAGCTTCATGGAGACGGTTGCGAATGGTCCTCGCCGGTACCCCAGGAGCAACAGTGTCCCTAATTTGCTGGGAAGTGGCGGTGCGGTCCCCTACGGCACTGCGTAGGATCCTACGGTCTTGGCGTGCATCCGTGCGTCGCTGCGGTCTGGTCCCAGGTCGACGGGCACGTGCACCTTCCGCCGACCACTGGCGACAACATCGATGTACTGTGGAGACCTCACGCCCCACGTGTTGAGCAATTCGGCGGTACGTCCACCCGGCCTCCCGCAGGCCCACTATACGCCCTCGCTCAAAGTCCGTCAAATGCACATACGGTTCACGTCCACGCTGTCGCGGCATGCTACCAGTGTTAAAGACTGCGATGGAGCTCCGTATGCCACGGCAAACTGGCTGACACTGACGGCGGCGGTGCACAAATGCTGCGCAGCTAGCGCCATTCGACGGCCAACATCGCGGTTCCTGGTGTGTCCGCTGTGCCGTGCGTGTGATCATTGCTTGTACAGCCCTCTCGCAGTGTCCGGAGCAAGTATGGTGGGTCTGACACACCGGTGTCAATGTGTTCTTTTTTCCATTTCCAGGAGTGTAATTAATGTTATCTGTCATTTTTATGAAAAATGCAGATCATCTTTTTTCTAATTAAATACACACACAAAATGCCATTTTCATTGCATATATAAATCCTTAATTACTGATCTTTGATAAAATACTGTTTAAATGAAAAAAATTAGCAGAAAAGGAAAGAAGTAAAATATGTGTGGATGGAATAGAGGGATGTGTAGTGCTGGAATGAGAACAGGGAAGGGGTTAGATGGGTGAGCACAATGACTGATGAAGGTTGAAGCCAGGAGGGTTATGGGAACGTAGGACAGAGAGAAGGGATAGTTCCCACCTGCAAAGTTCAGAAAAGTTGGTGTTGGTGGGAAGGATTCATATGGCACAGGCTATGAAGCAGTCACTGAAATGAAGAATGTTGTGTTGGGCAGTGTGCTCAGCGACACGGTGGTCCTCTTGTTTCTTGGTCACAGTTTGTTGGTGGTCATTCACTCTGACAGAAAGCTTGTTGGTTGTCATGCCCACATAGAATGCAGCACAGTGGTTGCAGCTTAGCTTGTAGATCACATGACTGGCTTTACAGGTAGCCCTGCCTTTGAGGGGATAGTTGATGTTAGCGACTGGACTGGAGTAGGTGATGGTGAGAGGATGTATGGGACAGGTCTTGCATCCAGGTCTATTAGAGGGATATGAGCAGCCATGAGGTAAGGGGTTGGGAGCAGGGGTTCCGTAGGGATGGAAGAGTATATTATGTAGGTTTGGTGGAGAATGGAGTACCACTGTGGGGGTGGGGAGGTGGGAGGGGGAAGGAGGTGGGAAGGATAGTGGGCAGGACATTTCTCATTTCAGGGCCCTAAGAGAGGTAATAAAAAAACTGGCAGAGAATGTAATTCAGTTGCTCCACTCCTGAATGGTACTGAGTTATGAGGGAAATGCTCCTTTGTGGCCAGAGGATAAGACTTTGGGAGGTGGTGGGTGACTGGAAAGATAAGGAACGGGAGATTTGTTTTTGTACAAGGCTGGGAGGATAATCACGGTGCTGTAACAGCCTCAGTGAGACCCTCAGTATATTTCAAGAGGGACCGCTCGTCATTGCAGATGTAACGAAAACAGGTGGCAGGGCTGTATGGAAGGGATTCACGGTATGGAATGGGTGGCAGCTGTCAAAGTGGACGTATTGCTGGTAGTTAGTAGGTTTGATACAGACAGAGGTAGTGATGTAGCCACTTGTGAAGTGGAGGACAACATCTAGAAAGGTGGCTCGTTGCGTTGAGTAGGACCAGGTTAAGTGAATGAGTGAGAAGCTGTTGAGTTTCTGGAGGAATGTGGATAGGGTATCCTCATCCTTTATCCAGATCGCAAAGATGTCATCAACGAATCCAAACAAGGTGAGGGGTTTAGGAAGGATTTCTCTAGATGGCCCAAGAATAGCTTGGCGTAGGATGGAGCCATGCGGGTGCCCATAGGCGTACCCCAGATTTGTTTGTAGGTAATGCTTCCAAAGGAGAAGTAATTGTGGCTGAGAATATAGTTGGTCATGGCAACCAGGAAGGAGTTGGATGGTTTGGAATCTGCAGGGTGTTGGGAAAGGTAGCGTTTAATAGCAGTAAGACCACAGGCATTGAGTCAATAGTGACGAGCAGGGCTATGTGTGGTAAAGGGACAGGAACTGAGGAGATTCAGTGAAG